>NC_038042.1:33881685-34061344 GCF_002211085.1 Panicum hallii
AACCGCGCAACCACAAGACTGGTATGGGACGGTCTTGACTTATAATTAGGTCATTTTGGTTCGGGAGTAACTTACCTGCGTGGGCAAGAGGGGTGGTAAGCTTCAATGGTCCCTGCTCCTCCGGCTTGGTCTGTGCTGTGTGTCTTGTACCCCGGAGGTGGGCCCCATCGTCGCTGATCCAGAATCCTTAGCGGTTACACCTTACCAACGTGTCCTTTGTAACGGTCTCGTAGTGTGCTTGCTAGCCATCTCACCTAAGGAAGTGTGATGAACAACTAGCGTAGCTCACGACATGTGGGTAAAGTTGTGCAACCTCTCGAGAGTGTAAAACTGATATATCAGCTGTGCTCACAGTCATGAGCGGCCCAGATCTCCGTCTGATTAGTGGGGTTATCAACCTTTGACGAGGGCGATTCCCCGGGTGGTTTTGGGTTTGGATGGTTCTCAGTAGTTCTTAATTAATATTGATTAATTCTTATGCAATTTGGGTTACGGTAATTCATCCACTTGTAGTAATTAGCTTTAATAAAAGTTTGCCAAGATTAAAAGCTAATGCAGTTGAGTCAGCTAACCTTAGAGCCTCATGCTCGTGTTTACTTGTTGAGTACTAGTTTGTACTCACACTTGCCTCTCTACTCTTCTGTTCTACTTCGGATATCTTCGACTGCTGCTCAGTGCCCGGCACGTGGAGGATTACGTCAGTGGCTTCGACGACTTCTAGGCGTTTGTCTCCCAGTCGACGTCCCTGTGGCGCCCAGCTTTTCATGTATCTCTTTTACGCTTCCGCAACTCTTGAACCGATTCTTGATTCGGTTGTAATGAAACAATTTATTCATGATCTATTTACGATTTATATTAATGTTATTCGTGACATGTGTTGTGATATCTTGATAATCTGTTGTATATATGCGTGACTTGATCCTGGCGCATATATGATTGCTCGATTTATGTTCTTATAAATCGGGTGTGACAGATTGGTATCAGAGCCGTGTCGACTGTAGGACGAAGCCTAGACAAATCTGGACGAGTTTAGGACTTCTTTTCACTTGCCTTGCTTCCGCAAATCTTCAAGCATCATTTTCTGCTTCTATTCCTTGAGTCTTAAGCCCTTGATTTGCTACTTTTCCCCGTCTTTTCTGAGAATTAACTTGAGCTTTCCGTAGACGTTGGCCTGAGTCGCCTAATCTTACAAGATCTAAGTTTAGGTTGTCCCGATAAAAATACGCTAGAACGAGTGTGTTGGTCGAGTGGTGTGATAAACTTGACTAAATTGTGAACATTGAATATTTGTTATTGTGCAAATGTTTGATTTGGATTTTTTGGTTGATTGCATAGCCTAGTAATTAAACTTATTCATGCAAATCGACCCTAACACAACTTGAACGAAATAATAAAATTGAGTTAGAACGTTGGGGGTAAAACCTATATTCCTTTCTTTCTGACATATCTTCCCGAAGTTTTATTTCCTCAGCTACACCATATCCTTCCTCATAATTGTCGTTTGTTGCAATCAGATGGTGAACACTAGGCGTACCGGTTCCGGTTCTGACCAGCAGGAGCAGAACAATCAGGGTACCGGCCAGCAGACGCCATTACCGATGCCGCCACCACTGACCCCGGAGCAGTTCTTCCAGCTCCAGATGCAGATGATGGCTACCCTGAACAACACTGTTCAGGCTCTGCAGCAGATTCATGCTCAGCCCCCGCCTCCTCCGCCACCTCAGCCCCGTGATCGGCGTGCGGATTTTCTGAGAGGTCATCCTCCGACCTTCTCTCACGCCACGGACCCACTCCAGGCGGACGACTGGCTTCGCTCGGTGGAGCGCCAGTTGGTTGTTGCGCAGTGCGACGACCGGGAGCGAGTCCTTTACGCAGCAGGGCAGCTGCGAGGCTCCATTCTTGACTGGTGGGAGTCCTACCCAGCTCGGGATCGTGATGCTCTCACGTGGGACCAGTTCCGTGAGCATTTCAGGAACCATCACATTCCTGAGGGCATCATGAAGATGAAGCAGAAGGAGTTTCGTGCCCTTAAGCAGGTAATTCTGAATAAAATTATCTGCAATTTCTTTTGAGCTTTTGATCTATCCTTGACCTCTTCCGTAAAATCCTAACACATTGAGCGATTCCATCCTTGTTATCTGTGTTCGTTGTTTCAGGGATCTATGACGGTGACGGAGTACCATGACCGTTTCCTTCAGCTGGCTCGCTATGCCCCTGCTGACGTCGCCCGTGACAGCGATAAGCAGGAGTATTTCAAGGAAGGACTGGATGATCACATCCAGTATGCGTTGCTGAACCACCGCTTCGACAACTTCAACCAGCTGGTTGATGCTGCACTCAACACCGAGCGCAAGCGCCGGGAGATTGAGGATAAGAAGAGGAAGATGGCTCCATCCTCTTCGGGCAGCAACACTCGTCCCCGCTATCAGCATCCACAGCAGCAGCAGCAGAGGCGCCCCAGCAGTACCAGCAGCGGCAGCAGTTTCCACCTCGTCCTCCGCAGCAGGCAGGACCAGTTCAGAGGCTTCCAGCGCCTCCGGCTCCACCAGCTCCGAGGCAGGGAGTGCCTACTCCTCCTGCCGGGCAGCAGACCGCTGCATTCCCGCGAGTGTGCTTCCACTGCGGCGAGCCGGGGCACTACGCCAACGTCTGCCCTCGGAAGGCGCAGGCAGGACAGCAGGGACGTGCAGCACCGCCCAAGGCCCCAGCTCAGGGCAGGGTGAACCACGTGACGGCCGAGTCAGCAGCCGAAGCTCCTAACGTGGTTATTGGTACGTTCATGGTCAACACCCATCCTGCTACAGTGCTTTTTGATACTGGTGCTACGCATTCTTTCATCACCCAGTCTTTTGTTGAGCATCATGGTATTCCTACTAGCACATTAAAGAGGTGCATGTTAGTATCTTCACCGGGAGGACAGTTGAGGTCTCATATCTTCTGTCCCAGAGTCAGTGTGGCCATAAGGGGGGTAGATTTCAGTGCGAATCTGATGGTGCTAGACACCAAGGGCATTGATGTGATCCTCGGGATGGAGACTCTCGCTAAGTGGGGAGTCCGGATAGATTGTGCTCAGAGGACTGTTCTTCTGTCAGCACCGGATGGTCAGGAGATCACTGTTGGAGCTACAGAGCCTTCTGGATTTCTTCATCAGATGGAGGCTAGACCCACGGATGGTATTCGCGTGGTGTCTGAATTCCCGGATGTTTTTCCAGATGATTTGCCAGGTATGCCGCCTGATCGCGACATTGAGTTTTCTATTGATCTCTTGCCTGGCACAGCTCCTATTGCTAAGAGGCCCTATCGTATGGCACCTGTTGAGCATGAGGAAGTTAAGAAGACTATTGATGAGTTGCTAGCCAAGGGCTATATTCGTCGCAGTTTCTCTCCTTGGGCTTTTCCTGTATTGCTTGTAGAGAAGAAGGATGGCGCGAAGAGAATGTGCGTCGATTATCGGGATCTGAATGCAGTCACTATCAAGAACAAGCATCCATTGCCCCGTATTGAGGATCTTTTCGATCAGCTTCAGGGTGCTTGTGTATTCTCGAAGATCGATCTGCGTTCGGGTTATCATCAGCTGAAGATTCGTCCTGAGGATATCCCGAAGACGGCGTTCACTTGCAAGTATGGGTTATACGAGTATACGGTCATGTCTTTTGGCTTGACTAATGCTCCGGCTTTCTTTATGCATCTGATGAACAAGGTTTTCATGGATTATCTGGACACCTTTGTGGTGATATTTATTGATGATATCCTGATATATTCCAAGTCAGAAGCAGAGCATGAGAAACATCTGAGGCTTGTGTTGCAGAGGCTCAGAGAGCACAAGCTGTATGCCAAGCTCAGCAAGTGCGAGTTCTGGATTGACGAGGTTCCATTCCTCGGTCATGTCATCTCCAAGGGAGGTATTGCTGTGGACCCCGGAAAGGTGAAGGATGTGCTTGACTGGGTTGTACCGCAGACAGTGAAGGAAGTCCGCTCTTTTCTGGGCTTAGCAGGTTATTATCGGAGGTTCATCGAGAATTTCTCCAAGATTGCGAAGCCGTTGACTTCCTTGCTGGAGAAGGACGTGGGTTTCTTTTGGACTGATAAGCGTCAGAATGCCTTCGAGGAGTTGAAGAAGAGGTTGACTACGGCGCCAGTCCTTACTCTGCCAGACCAGAGCAAGAGGTTCACAGTGTATTGTGATGCTTCGAGGGATGGTCTTGGTTGCGTTCTGATGCAGGAAGGCAGAGTGATAGCTTATGCCTCGCGGCAGTTGCGCCGGCACGAGCTGAATTATCCCACTCATGATCTGGAGTTAGCCGCAGTTGTGCATGCTCTGAAGATATGGAGGCATTACTTGTTTGGGCAGAGGTGTGACATTTACACCGATCACAAGAGCCTCAAGTATATTTTCACGCAGAGTGAGCTGAATATGCGGCAGAGAAGATGGCTAGAGTTGGTCAAGGATTATGACCTGGAGATTCACTATCATCCGGGCAAGGCTAATGTTGTAGCAGATGCTCTGAGCAGGAAGAGCTATGTTAACATGGCCGTGGCTTTTCAGATGCCTCAGGAGTTATGTGAGGAGTTTGAGCAGTTGAGCCTGGGTTTCTTGCATCACACCTCGGGTGCAGCATTCGAGGCAGAGCCCACTCTAGAGGCAGAGATCAGGCAGCATCAGAAAGATGACAAGAAGCTGCAGGAAATCCGTGACCTGATCAAGATTGGCAAGGCACCTCATTTCAGGGAGGATGATCAGGGTACCTTGTGGTACAAGGGTCGTATATGTGTGTGCCGGATGTGAATGACCTCAGAAAGTTGATTCTAAGTGAGGCTCATGATACGGCATATTCTATTCATCCAGGCAGTACGAAGATGTATTACGACCTGAAGGAACGATTCTGGTGGTATGGAATGAAGCGTTCCGTTGCGGAGTACGTGGCTATCTGCGACACTTGTCAGCGTGTCAAGGCAGAGCATCAGAGGCCAGCGGGCCTATTGCAGCCATTGAAGATTCCAGAGTGGAAATGGGAGGAAATCACCATGGACTTCATTGTTGGCTTGCCTCGTACTCAGAAGGGGTACAACTCTATATGGGTAGTAGTGGATCGGTTGACGAAGGTTGCTCACTTTATTCCGGTGAACACTACTTACTCCGGTGCTAGACTTGCAGAGTTGTACATCTCCAGGATTGTTTGTCTGCATGGCGTTCCGAAGAAGATTATATCTGATCGAGGATCCCAGTTCACTTCACGATTCTGGGAGCAGTTGCATGATTCGTTGGATACGAAGCTGCGCTTCAGTACCGCTTATCATCCTCAGACAGATGGGCAGACAGAAAGAACCAACCAAGTGTTGGAGGATATGCTTCGAGCCTGCGCTATTCAGTATGGTACCAGCTGGGATAAATGCTTGCCATATGCAGAGTTTTCTTATAACAACAGCTATCAGGCCAGTCTGAAGAAATCCCCGTTTGAGGCTCTGTATGGTCGGAAATGCAGGACTCCGCTGTATTGGGATCAGATTGGTGAGAGGCAGGTGTTTGGTCCGGATATTGTCGAGGAGGCCGAACAGCTGGTACAGCAGGTGCGAGAGAATCTGAGGGTTGCTCAGACTCGTCAGAAGAGTTATGCGGATGTTCGTCGTCGAGATTTGACCTTTGCAGTGGGTGATCATGTATATCTGAAGGTCTCGCCGATGAGAGGAATCCGCAGGTTTAATGTACGAGGAAAACTAGCTCCTCGGTACATCGGTCCGTTCAAGGTGTTGGAACGGAAAGGTGAGGTGGCATATCGTCTGGAGTTGCCAATCAATCTCTCAGGAGTGCACGATGTGTTCCACGTGTCTCAGCTGAAGAAGTGCTTGAGAGTGCCAGAAGAGCAAGCACCGATAGAAGGGTTAGATGTGCAGGAGGACCTGACCTATATTGAGTATCCGGTGAAAATTCTGGAGACATCTGAGAGAGTTACTAGGAACAAGAAGATCAAGATGTGCCGTGTTCAGTGGAGTCATCATACGGAGGATGAGGCTACTTGGGAGCGAGAAGACGAGCTAAGGAAGACATACCCCGATCTCTTTGCTAGCTAGCCTATCCGAATCTCGGGACGAGATTCCTGTAAGGGGGGTAGGTTTGTAACACCCTAAGGTAATTTCCTCAAATTTTAATTAATTTATTTGGACTTAAATAAATTTTCCAAGCTTTACTTTAATTTTCGTGGCATTTAAAGTAATTTATAACGCAAGAAAATAAAATTAATTATAAGATCAACTTGATTGTGCATTCATGCTGGTGCATTATTTTTGTTGTGTTGAATATATAGGTTTGAATTCAAATCGTATTTGAATTCAAGTAGAATTGTTTGATTTGGTGGAGTGTAGAAAAAGAAAGGGAATGGAAAGGAGCCCAGCCAGCCGGCCCACTCATCTCTCTTTCCCCCCCTCGGGCCCAGCTCTCCCCTCTTTCTTTCTCTTTCCCCGCGTGGGCCGAGCCCCGGCCCAGCTCCCCTCAGCGCTGGCTCCCCTTCCCACCTCTCTCTCTCTCTCTCTGACCGTGGGGTCCGACCTGTCAGCGCCGGTTCTCCCCTTTCTTCCTCCCCTTCCTCTGTTTTCCCGGCGCCAACGAACCCCGAGAACTCCGGCGAGCTCTCCTCCCCGGGCCCGCGCGCCAGGGGGACTCCGCGCGCTACAAAGGGCCGCCCCAAACCCTCCGGTGCCCTAACCCCGCCGCCACCCAGAACCCTAGCACCACCGGCCTCCTTTCCCTCCGCCGCGGGTAAGTTGCACGCCGCCGCTCAATTCCTCACCGCCGGCGCGCCATGCCCCCGTTGACCCCTTTTACACCTTCACAGGGCCTGCACGTGGTGATTGGGTGGACCAGCAGGCCGGGAAGAGCACCACGCCGAGCTGTCCGCGAGCGCCGCCCCGTTTCCTCCGCCGGTCGTCGTCGGTGTCCTCCCTCCGCGGCAACTCCGGCCCTCACAAGCCCTTGGTGAGCTTCCCCTACCCTGCCTGGTCGTGATGCACCGAAAACCGTAGTGGTTAGGACTCGATTGCGCCCGGAACGCACGCACGCCGGCGTGACCGCCGCCCCGAGCCGCCCTCGCCGCGGGAATCGCCCACCCGAGCCCCGATCCGCCACGATGATAGCCCGGGTGGATTACCCGTACCGCCAGCTTCCTCCACGGCGTGGTCCCGAGCCAAACGAAGCCCGGACGGCCAAGTTTGGCCATCGCCGGCGTAGCGCCGCCGCGGGAGCGCGTCTCCGGCGACCTGCACCGCCGCTGGCGCGTCCGCGTAGTCCTGGCCGCCCGATCTGAGTCCAATGCTTCGGATTAGATCCAGCCGGGGTCGTGTGAGGGTCGTAAGATCCTGATCCGAAGGCTGATAGGCGCGCGTACCGGTTCGGGGTAGGAAAGGGGTTAGAGCCGTCTGATTCAAGATCCACGGCGAGGATTAGATACCGTTTAAGATGGATGCCGTCCGTTGGATCTAGATCCGAGGGACCCAAATCGCGCGTACCCCTTCGATTAGCAGATCTAATCTGAGCCACCCGAGGAAGATCCAACGATCCAGAACAGATCTTACCGCTTCAGTCACGTCGTTTTTGCTAAAGAGCCCTTGTCTTTCTTGGAAACCAACCCGCGGTCCATCTTAAGTCAAAAGTAATTGCAGTTCAGCCCTGATTTCATTCGTTTAAGCCCCTGGCTTCTCTGGATTTTGAACCCGCAGTCCATCTCTTGAGTTTTCTCGAGCTAGCCCCTAGATCTAGGCTTTAATTACGTTTTAGTCCTCGGTTTTTGTCCAGAAGCCCCTGGAAGCTCCAGTTTTCTTACAAATAGGTCCCTGGATCCTGTTTTAAGCGTAGTTTTCGCGTTTTAGCTCCGTTTTAGGTGTTCTTTATATCCACGCGATCGTTGTAACGCGTAGAATAGATCTAGGCCAGTTTCACGTGTTGTTTTATTGTATTGGTGTACTGTTTTTCTTATATTTTGCTATTGTTTGCATGTGTGTGCATGTGTGGCCCATGTCTTGCTGTTACGATCGTGAGTAGACGCGGAGCCTTTGGATCAGTACCCGGAGCAGCCGTCTTCCGAGCAGTTCGAGCAGCAGCCGGGAGAGTACGAGGAAGGCAAGTATAACATGAACCTCCTATCACTTTTAAATACAATTTCATACTGCATTTTAATTCTGTATACCTATAAGGATTTCCTAGCCACCTTTATATCCTTATATATCCTTTGGGTTGCATTTTGGTTAGTTGTGCTAGGTTGCTGCGCTATAACAAATCTTGGTCCTTTTTAATTAATTTGATTAATGGTCTTATGCAACTTAATTCTGGAGCCGACCCTCTGTGCTGTGTGCTTGAGTGGTTTGTGCGTCCTTAAAAGATGTTTTGTTAGAAACATGGTTTAGGGGGCCAGCACGGTGCTTAGTGCTTGGTTGGCCACTCTCCATAAGGACCGGTTCATAGAGCGACAACCTGGGACAACCGCGCAACCACAAGACTGGTATGGGACGGTCTTGACTTATTAATTAGGTCATTTTGGTTCGGGAGTAACTTACCTGCGTGGGCAAGAGGGGTGGTAAGCTTCAATGGTCCCTGCTCCTCCGGCTTGGTCTGTGCTGTGTGTCTTGTACCCCCGGAGGTGGGCCCCATCGTCGCTGATCCAGAATCCTTAGCGGTTACACCTTACCAACGTGTCCTTTGTAACGGTCTCGTAGTGTGCTTGCTAGCCATCTCACCTAAGGAAGTGTGATGAACAACTAGCGTAGCTCACGACTTGTGGGTAAAGTTGTGCAACCTCTCGAGAGTGTAAAACTGATATATCAGCTGTGCTCACAGTCATGAGCGGCCCAGATCCTCCGTCTGATTAGTGGGGTTATCAACCTTTGACGAGGGCGATTCCCCGGGTGGTTTTGGGTTTGGATGGTTCTCAGTAGTTCTTAATTAATATTGATTAATTCTTATGCAATTTGGGTTACGGTAATTCATCCACTTGTAGTAATTAGCTTTAATAAAAGTTTGCCAAGATTAAAAGCTAATGCAGTTGAGTCAGCTAACCTTAGAGCCTCATGCTCGTGTTATACTTGTTGAGTACTAGTTTGTACTCACACTTGCCTCTCTACTCTTCTGTTCTACTTCGGATATCTTCGACTGCTGCTCAGTGCCCGGCAACGTGGAGGATTACGTCAGTGGCTTCGACGACTTCTAGGCGTTTGTCTCCCAGTCGACGTCCCTGTGGCGCCCAGCTTTTCATGTATCTCTTTTACGCTTCCGCAACTCTTGAACCTATTCTTGATTCGGTTGTAATGAAACAATTTATTCATGATCTATTTACGATTTATATTAATGTTATTCGTGACATGTGTTGTGATATCTTGATAATCTGTTGTATATATGCGTGACTTGATCCTGGCGCATATATGATTGCTCGATTTATGTTCTTATAAATCGGGTGTGACAAGGTTTCTTGGGCCGCGGACAATCCCAGATGAAATGATCCGCACTTCCGCAATTGTAGCAGCGATAATTGCTGCCTCTCTGTGGCACTTGTTGAATATTTGGCCGTTGGCCAAATTGTTGTGCTTGTTGCGGGGCACAGGAGGTTTAAACCTTCCTTGCTGTTGAGGCGGCCTAAAAACCAATCTACCCGTTGGGGCATTGCGCTGTGGTGCTCTGGGCGGCGTATTGGAAACAACCCGATACCTCGGTGGTTGAGCACTCGAGGGTCCAGCAGGGTTCTTCCGCTTCTTCTCGGCATAATGCGCCACGATGCAATCTTCTTGAGTTAAGGCCATGTTAACCAACTCACTGAAAGTATTAGCCCTCACAAGATTCAGGTGTTCCTTGAGTTTGGTGTTAAGGCCCCGGCGGAAACGGTCTTGTTTCTTGACATCATCATCTGCATGATATCCGGCATACTGACACAGATGATTAAAATTCTGTGCGTACTGCAGAACTGTATTGGCACCTTGAGTAAGAGCCAGGAACTCATTAAGTTTTCGCTCCAACAGTCCGGCGGGAATATAATGCGCTCGAAAGGCGACCCGGAATTAATCCCATGTGATGACATGCCCTGCAGGTTGCATGGCATGAAAATTGTCCCACCAGATTCGAGCAGCACCACGAAGTTGTTGAGCAGCAAAGGAAGCTTTGCTAGAGTCCGCACAAGGTATGGTCAGGAGAGCGAACTTCGATTCAATAATATGGAGCCAGGCATCGGCATCCAATGGTTCTTCCGCCTTACTGAAGAAAGGCGGTTGGGTACTGAGGAAATCTTGGTAACTAGCCACAGGAGGATTACGATCATCCCGGCCTCCTCGGAATTGTTGCTGCTGATTCTGCTGTGCTTGAACTAGCAAATTAAGCAATTCCGTTTGCCGAGCCATGACTTCGGCAAGGTTGGGAGGAGGTGGTGGCGGTTGCTGAGAACCGCTGGCCTGATCAGCCCGGAAACCCTCCGGGGTTCCTCGTGTAGCTCCGACCATCTGAAATAAAGGAGATGTCCATTATTAACCATATATCCTTACTCCCAATTTCAGAAGACATAAACAATGCATATATTCCGCACAATCATCTCATCTCAGAATTAAAGATAACGAACAAGATGATAAAACCGGAAATTATATTACATTGCTGACTCAGATAGTTCCCACTTCGCATGTCGAAAGTTCACTACATAGGCCATCTATGTTACATCAAATGGCGCGAGGTTTGACTACTTAAACTATTACATTCCTTTAGATTACATCTCGAAAGTCGACGATTTACTAAAAATCGTTGAAATTTCCTACAGAAGACTGACTACCAGATAGAGAGTGATGGGGACTAAGAACAGGATCCCCATGCTCAGAATCAATTTCAGAGATACCCTCAATCTCCTCGGGGTCTTCTTCTTCTTCTTCAGGTACTATGGGTATAGCGGGGAGTATGGGTTGCTGCTGCAATTCTTCAATATGAGCCTGGGCATCATCCGCTTCGATTAACAGATCATGAATTTGCTCTTGTAGAAATTCTATAACAGCGTCACGTTGAGTGATAAGATGATCACTCTCATTGATCTGATCTTCACGGTGAAGAATTGTTTCATCTCTTGCTGCAATAATTTCATCTTTTTGTGTTACCAAAGCTTGTAACTCTTCTATTTGGGTTACTTGGTGATCAGCATTCCGATAGTGACTTTGAGCCACACCAGTTATCTGACTCACCCCATGACGCAGTAGCATCTGGTAATGGTATTGCACATCCATAAACCTGGTAACAATACGGACGGTTTCTTCAGCCAGATCTCCTAGCAGATGACCATGATGATCTGTCCGAAAATCCCAGTCCGAATTACCCGGGTCTATGGTAGGAAATAACCCAATAGGATATGCAGCAACTTCAATCGGATGTTGATTGCAGAAGAGTTTGATACCTTCTAAAACAGCAGTTTCAAGAGTATCCACTAGACGATATCCAACCATTTCCACTTCTATGGGAGGCCATAAGGAGCGGAAAGGGTGTTGAGGAATTATCATCTTAACCCTGCAGCGGGAAACTCCTTCTTCAAGATACTCTACCCCATCATACAAAGGAGGCTCTGTATAATGAAACATGCTTAAAGATTCCCACAAAAGACGAGGAAACCCTTCCCAATGTAAACCATTGGTGTGAAGGTGCCCCTCCTGATCCCAAAAGGTACTAGTAGGAGCAGCCATCTGCGACAACAATGCAAATGGTAAGATATCTTTACCTTGTTGAGAAAGTTTACAAGGTAAAATGGATTAAGATAGCTAATTCTGATAACAGCAAAGGCAAGGCTGAAAATCAGATGGATGCCTAAGATACCCAACTAAAGATTCTTACTTACCCAAATTAAGAAATACCAACATGTTGCCTATTTCTTAGGAAGCATCAATTTAACCATTCAATTTAGTTGATTAAATGATTTATGCATGCACATACTAAGCGATCTCACAACTAAAAATAACTGCCAAGTAATCTTGGTCTTACGTGGTTAGTTACGGTGGCATAATATAAATACGTCTCTCACTATTAACTAGTCGATAAATCCTATCCGTCCTAGTTTCGGAATCGTGGTTAGTGTACCTGCAGAAAACCACAATGCATATATATATCCAATGAACCTTTCATGCCAGCATGTCATGAAAGCGTCCCCATTCATTACTGTTCACTATAGAAACAGCATCTGTACAATTACCGCCGTACAGACAACGTTAACATATGTTATTGAATAACGTATTCACGGGGGTACCGCAAAATGCGGGGTATGAACAGCGATCGCCATACCCTGCGCCGAACCATATACTCCCAATGTAGTCAACCGAGGTTGGTACATTGGCAGCATCTCAAGTAGGCCACTGCTTGAGAAACAGCGTTCGGTTCGCATCACCGACGGGAAGGCCAAGCTCCCTCAGTTGGCTGAGGATTCTTACCTTCTTACCTCCCGATCGAAGATGTCATTACATAATTGTAAAGTTGAATTGTGCATAAAATTAAATTTCAACTGAAAAGTAATGCTGGGTGTTAGTCTTATATATATATTACAGCCACCTTTAATTCCCATAATAGTATTACCCTAGGGCTTACGTACTATACATAATCCTTAACGAACCAACGTAGTTTGCAAATACTTGATTAATAAAATTTTATACTAAAAATTACTTTTTAAGGCTAATTATATCTCCAGGGTACACTTGTTAGCTCTGATACCAGCTGTGGCAGAACCAACCTGAATTATACCGACTCAAGTACGCGAGTCCTCACCGAAGGGCTACCTCGTACTTCAAACGGTATAAAACCATTGGTCTGTCGGGTAACGTCCCGATAAACCACCGAACTCAGGATCCAACAAGGTACCTCACACGATGGTGAGTCCAGAGATACAATGCCAAAATATCTTACACCACAGGTAGTTACATTACAAAAATGTACAAAGCATCATTAGCTCCCACAGAGGAGAGACTATTACAAGACAGGTTTTAGTTTTCAGTCAAAGCAGTGGAATTTGAAAAGCGTAACCATTATACACGTCGTCATTACAGATATTATGCTAGCCCTGGCATAATATCACTCGGCGGGATCGGTGTTGGCCGGGGACGGATCCCATTCCACGGACCAACCATCAGGCAAAGGGTAGGGCCACGGTGTAATGAATGCTGGCTCATCAGAAGGATTACCTGAAGCAAATCAACGAAAGCAAGGCTGAGTATACTAATACTCAGCAAGACTTACCCGGAATTGGGTATACCTTAGCCCATAACTAGACTCATGAAGGCTTTTAGCTTTAGGTAGAGTTTTCAGCTGAAAAGCAACAAAGAGTAGATCCTTATTTCCAACTTTTAGCTTTCAGGTTCTAGTTGATTAACCATTCTAGGTAAGCACCTATAACTAATCAAGCATAGTGAAATCTTTAATTAAGCACCATCTTTGATAATCATAAAGTTGCTCTTGTTACTCTATGTGGTAAAGGGAATAAGCAGTCTCATACATCGTGAGAGGCGGACGATTCTGAATCGAGATTCAACCCTTGCAAGGTAAACCTAACTCACACGCTTGGAACACCACAGGGTCGTTCCGAAACAACCGTTTGCCTTTCATTCCGACTCGTGGATCAGTGCCACCACAAGCGACTGCAGGTCATACGCACATCCAAAGTGCAGGACGTACGTCTGTAGCGCGACTACAAAACCCGTACTCCTGGTTGCCCAGCAACACGTATGCCTACACGTCGAACAAAGTAACCAAAAGAAGCAAATACATGTGGTGGGTGGTATGTCCACTCCTCGGGCTGATCGGTTACTAGGCTTACCGCTTACCATATTTCACGGCATGTGGCTAGTACTTTCAAACGCTTAACCACCGCTACCACACACTGCGACCTTATCAATTCATCAAAACAGACGGGGTATCATCTTGACCATGATACCTCATAAAACTCCCGTCCGTCATCCTTATAGTGATAACAGGAATGTAAACATTACAACTCCTATATATCGCGCGAGTGACAGGAAATCACTCGACTTCTACCGGTCCTATAAGCAGAGCAGCTATTCGGACTCAAGTTCTAGTGTTCAATACATTGGTTCCTGGAACAATGCAACTAAGGTTTCCAAACAACTCCTAAGAACCTAATGCATAAAGATATACATAAATAATAATATAGGTTGCAGTGTAATAAAGTAGGGGTTATGTCCGGGGCTTGCCTTCGCTGGGAGGATTGGGGTTAGTCAAATTATTTTCTTCCGAACCTTGGTTCGGGGCTTCAGAGAAATCCACGACAAGATTCCTGGGGTCTTCAGAATAACCTTCTTCTTGTTCCGGGATTAGTTGATAATCTCCGTCAGCGAGAGTGGTCGAGTCTACATGAGATGCAAAATTACAAGTTACGGGATGCCTTTACTTTTATTTTATTTCCCGATAAAGTTGCAATCCAATATAAATAACATTTTATTTTGATACTTTTCCTAATTACCCTGTACTGGGCAGTCATTTATTGAGCACTAATAAGTTTACTTAGATTCATTAAACAACAAACTTGGTTAGGTTAAGTATTCAATTAGTAACATGGGGCAACAGGTGGTGTGGTTCCCATTAAAAACTTTATACAATGACTATACTAAATATTTATATTAACTTTAAGTTATCATTGTATTATAGATCAATTATATTATATCCAATTTATTTAATACCTAGCCCTTGATTGGAAATTTAATAACATGTGATAATATTACAAAACAGGACCTTTAATCTATTTTCATGGTTTTAGAACATTTAGAACTATATTTATTAATTATACTAAGGAAACTACTCCTTATTCCTAACAAAATTTATACAACAAGAAAATAATACTAGAGTACAAGGCTAAATATTTTTCTTCAATTCTACATGTCAGAAGAAAATTATCAGCACTGGTTTTACTAATTTATCATTTTTCTATGAATTACTATGTATTTCTTGAGCCTACAAGCAATTAACTTTGCTATTTAAATTAGGTCATCAAATATTCAAAAACTGAAGTCGACCCTTAAAGCAAAGTTGCAGATCTTTGTCTAAAGATTCCAACAAAATTTAGTTTACTATTTTATGATTTTTCCTTGAAGAGATATGGTATTTCTAAGTTGACAGCAAAAATTACATAAGGAGGTCCCTCGGCACTATTCCTCTGGGTCTATTCCTTTGCATAAAACCCCTTGAAGTTCTATTTCTTCTAACCCGAGGCCCTTGGCCGTGGACCCGAACAGAGCAAGGTGAAGGCGACCGTGTTCCGGCGACGGTGGTAGCCGGCGGCGAGGTCCAAGTGCAGGAATCAGGTCCGGAGCTTACTGTGGTCTCGATGCGCTACGTGTCGTGGACGGGGATGGCCGGAACAGTGGGGTTCGACTTGAGCCCGAGGTGACGGCGGAGGGGTCACCGTCGACGGCGGAGCTCCGGTGGCGAACGTTGGCAACCGACCTGTGCAAAAGCTTCAGTGAGACACAGGGAAGGTGTAGGTACTATCAATTGGAAGAAGTCGTGCTGGATTAAAGGAGACCGACGGGGACCGAGGCGGCGGCGATGAAGAAGAACGCCGGCGAGCGTCGGGGAGGCACTGTGATGCACCAGAGGGTCAATGGATGGGTCGAACAGCTTCAGGGTGATGATGTGGTGCTGTTTATCGTGATGTGGTGGCTCGGGACTGCTTGAGTGGTGCTGCCCACGGTGAGGCCGAGGGCGGCGGCGGATGGTGATCGTCGGCGATGAGTTTTCAATGGAAATTGGAGGGCCACGAGTGGTCGAGGAGTACCAGGGGACTACGGGAAAGCTTGTGCCGGTGTTGGTTGAGGCGGAGGAGGTCCGGTGTGGGCTGCCCACGGGCGTGCCGTGCGCGGCCGGAGTGGAAGGGGACGGCGGCGGCGGAATGCAGCTCGGGTACTGGAAATTGGACACTGGGAGTAGCAGAACAGCTTGTAGGGGTTGATGTGGTGCTGCTGCGCGCGAGAGCGAGAGGGTTAAGGCACTGGGGTGGCCTGTCCACGGTGACCAGGAGGTGGCGGCCGGAGGAAGCTCGGGGATGGCGTGGCGCGCGCGCGTGCGGCCAGGAAAGGAGAGGGAAACGGCCGGAATGGAGGGGAGATGACGCGTGGATGTGTGCTGCAGCTGGTGGTGGCGCTCGGGAAGCTGTGCCGGAGGTGAACGGCGGCGACAGGAGCAGAGCAGAAGGGGGAAGCGGCGCGGTCAGAGGAGGAAGAAGCAGACTGGAGTCAGAAGGACTAGTCTGTGATTTCCAAAAACTCCAGGGACCCCTCTGTGAACTAAGATTTCCCATTAATACAAAAGTCTAATGAGAAAAGTGTCTAAAGCAAAGTTGTAGAGAATTTCAAACCCTACAAGACTGCTTTAAGGTTCAAATTCAAAATCTCAAAGAATATAGTTTTATTTTAAACTTTAAAGCACCATTCAAATTATAAACTTTGTCTTGTAATTCAAACATAATGCTTTAATGTTTAGGGTCTTTTTGCAAGATTTCCTGCAGTAATCATTACTAACTCTTTTTACACTTTAGTCCTTAGGTAAAACTAAGTTTTACTTTTATCTTTCTACCATTTCACATGTAAGTCCCTTATGTTTGTGTTAACTACACATGGGTCCTTAGTTTCTTTCAAAATATATTTCTCTTAGGTTTTATTTGACTTTTGCATTGTTCTTTTCTATAGCCATCTGAAATTTGACACTTAAGAACATTTTCACACACTTGCACATAAGAATTTATAAAACTCATGATTTACAAATATACCCTTATTGCTTTGTACAACTTGTATACACTATAACATGCTTACATGTAATACACCCAAACTTGGTATCTAATTGTCTAACTACCTGGATATTACACTGGACACCTTTGGTAGGAGACACTCGGAGATAGACAAAATCTCCTACTTGGAACTGCAAAGGTTTCCTTCTTTTATCTGCATAGCTTTTCTGTCTAGACTGAGCGGTTTTGAGATTGGCTTGAATAATCTTGACCTTATCTTCGGCTTCTACAACTAGATCGGGTCCGAAGATGTTGCGTTCACCGGTCTGAGACCAATTCAAGGGAGTTCGACATCTGCGACCGTATAACGCTTCAAATGGAGCCATCTGAAGGCTAGATTGGTAACTGTTGTTGTAAGAGAATTCAGCCAAAGCAAGACATTTGTCCCAGCTTGTACCATAGTGAATAACACAAGCTCGGAGCATGTCTTCAAGAATTTGGTTGACTCGCTCAGTCTGTCCATCAGTTTGGGGATGATATGCAGAGCTTCGAATCAGTTTAGTTCCAAGCGCTGACTGCAGCTGTTCCCAGAAGCGTGCAATGAACTGGGGCCCTCGATCAGAAATAATGGTCTTAGGGATACCATGCAACCGAACAATTTGATCTAGATAGACTTCGGCATACTTCTTAGTGGTGTAGATAGTACGCACGGGAATAAAATGAGCAGTTTTAGTAAGTCTATCAATGATTACCCATATGGAGTCATGCTTCTGAGGGGTATTGGGAAGACCCACAATGAAATCCATACTGATGTCTTCCCATTTCCATGACGGAATGGGTAATGGTTGAAGTGTACCAGATGCCTTAAGATGACTGGCTTTAACTCTCTGGCACGTATCACATTCGGATACATATTTAGCAATTTCTCTTTTCATTCTGGTCCACCAAAAATTTTGTCGAAGATCTTGATACATTTTGGTACTACCAGGATGAATAGAGAACTTGGATAGATGTGTCTCATCAAGGATTTGCTTGCGAAGCTGATGATTTTTAGGTACAACAATTCGATTGTTGAACCATAAAGTTCCTTGATGATCCATGTGAAAACACTTATATTTAACTTCTCCCAGAGATAACTTTGATTTGATAATTTTGATACCCTCATTATGTAGTTGAGATTTGATAATTTTATCTCGAAGGGTATTCTCGATGGATAAATGATTCAGACTACCTTGAGGAACGACTTCTAAGTTGAGTTTCCTCATCTGATTGCAGAGAGTGTCACTGATGGTTGCTATGGACAAAAAGTGACAATGTGCGTTGCGACTAAGGGCATCCGCAACCACATTGGCTTTGCCAGGATGGTAATATACCTCAAGATCATAGTCTTTAATCAATTCTAACCAACGCCTTTGCCTCATATTTAAGTCAGCTTGAGTGAAGATATACTTGAGGCTCTTATGGTCAGTGTAGATGTTACACTTAGCACCCATAAGATGATGTCTCCAGATTTTGAGAGCATGAATAACCGCTGCCAATTCAAGATCATGAGTTGGATAATTTTGCTCATGATTTTGAAGTGCTCTGGATGCATAAGCGATGACTCGGTTGTTTTGCATAAGAACACAACCAAGGCCAGTTCCAGAGGCATCGCAATAGACATCAAAAGGCTAAGTATTATCCGGCTGAGCTAGTACTGGGGCAGTTGTCAGAAGTCTTCTCAAAGTGTGGAATGCTTCATCACACTTAGTATCCCAGCAGAACTTAACTCCTTTCTTCAGTAGCTCAGTCATTGGCTTAGCTATCTTGGAGAAGTCTGGAATGAATCGGCGATAATATCCTGCCAATCCAAGGAAACTCTGAATTTGATGGACTGAAGTTGGGGGTTTCCAGTCCATAACTTCTTGGACTTTAGTGGGATCAACCGATATGCCTTCACTAGAGATAGTGTGTCCCAAAAATTTCACACTATCTAGCCAAAATTCACATTTTGAGAATTTGGCATAAAGGCGATGATCTCGTAGTCGTTGAAGCACGACATGTAAATGATTAGCATGGTCTTATTTAGTCTTGGAATATATCAGAATATCATCGATGAAGACCACGACGAATTTGTCAAGTTCCGGCATAAAGACTGAATTCATAAGATACATGAAATATGCTGGTGCATTGGTAAGCCCAAATGACATAACCAGATATTCATAAAGTCCATATCTGGTTGAGAAGGCCGTTTTTGGAATGTCGCAAGGCCTAATCTTGATCTGATGATAGCCAGAGCGCAAGTCAATTTTTGAGAAGACCTTAGCTCCAGCTAACTGATCAAATAATATGTCAATGCGGGGAAGAGGGTACTTATTTTTGATGGTAACCGCATTGAGTGGTCGATAATCGACACATAGCCTTAGGCTATTGTCCTTCTTTTTGACGAAGAGAGCGGGACAACCCCAAGGTGACGCGCTTGGGCGTATAAAACCTTTATCAAGAAGATCTTGGAGTTGAATTTTCAATTCTGCCAATTCATTTGGAGGCATGCGATACGGCCTCTTCGAGATAGGAGCTGTGCCTGGTTGGAGTTCAATAATGAACTCAATATCTCTGTCAGGTGGCATTCCAAGCAGGTCGTCTGGAAAGACATCGGGATATTCACAGACTACTGGGATATCTTTTACTTTGACGTCTGTGATGGCATAAGTGCAAGAGTGCAAATACTTTTGCTGAGGTAGATAGAGGATAATAGCTTCTTGATGTGGTGAGTTAATCTCAATAACTCGGGATGAGATGTCTAACAGCACTCCATGTTCTGTCATCCAATTTGTCCCGAGTATCACATCAATACCTTCTAGATTTAGCAGTACTAAATCAGTCTTGATTAGTTTACTGCCGAACTGAATTGGCACACTTTTAACCATTTGGTTAGAAGTAATCTTTCCTCCAGGGGTAGAAATCATATATGACCCCTTAGTAGAGCAAAGATCAAGTCCTATTCGGGTACCGCAGTTGTTACTGATGAAACTATGAGTTGCTCCAGAATCAAATAATGTAACAACTGGTTTATGGTGTATAAAGAATGTACCCGACATAATAGGAGCTCCATCCGGAAGTTCTGCAAGGGTAGTGAAATTGATGTGTCCATACCGGACTTGCATCATCGGCCTCTTACCCTTGTCCTGATCATTCTGACTGGAATTCTGCCCTTGATTAGGTCTCTTAAGTTGCGGACAATTTCTAAGGAGATGATCCGCACTTCCGCACTTTAAACAGCAATGAGGGTTGCTTTTCTGTCGAGCTTGTTGAATATTCGGCCGTGGGCCAAATTGTTGTAGTTGTTGTAGAAGTACAGGAGGTTGACACTCTTCTTGCTGTTGAGGCGGCCTAAGAACCAGTCTACCAATCGGAACATCTCGCTGTGGTGCTTCAAGCAATATATTCTGATCAACTTGATACCACGAGGGTTGAACACTCGTGGATCCAGTGGAAATCTTTCGCTTCTTTTCGGCACGGTGTGCCGTAATGCAATCCTCCTGAGTCAGTGCCATGTTGACCAACTCGCTGAAAGTATTCGCCTTGACAAGGTTCAGATGTTCTTTGAGCTTAGTATCCAAACCTCGACGAAAGCGATCCTGCTTCTTGGCATCACTATCAGCATGATAGTCCGCATACTGGCACAGGTGATTAAAAGCCTGTGCATACTGCAGTACAGTGCGGGTGCCTTGAGTAAGTGCCAAGAACTCATTCAGTTTCCGTTCCACCAGCCCTTCAGGTATATGATGTGCCCTGAAGGCATTACGGAATTCTTCCCAAGAGATGACATGGCCATCAATTTGCATAGCACAAAAAGTATCCCACCAAATACGGGCAGCTCCATGCAATTGTTGGGCAGCAAATCGAGCCTTGTTGGAGTCCGCACATGGAATCGTAAGAAGAGCAAACTTAGATTCAATGGTGCGGAGCCAAGCATCGGCATCCAAGGGCTCCTCCGCTTTGCTGAACAGCGGGGGCTGAGTACTGAGGAAATCTTGATAGGTTGCTGCCAGGGGTTCGTCACGACCTTATGACTGCTGGTTTTGTTGCTTCTGCTGTGCTTGAACCAACAAATTGAGAAGTTCAGTTTGCCGAGCCATAACCTCGGCTAGATATGAAAGTGATGGGGATGGTGGTTGGGAATTGCTGGATTGATCTGCCCGGAATCCTTCCGGGGTTCCACGTGTAGCTCCAACCATCCGAAACAAAGATTCGGATGATAGAATTTTATTTACCCTGCTGAAGACTTACAAGGTAAATAGGGCAAGACAATGGAATCTGATATAACAAGGATTGGAAAGCAGAAAGATTCTTAAGAGACTTAATCAACACTACTACAAGATCCCGCTAACCACACCGAAGATCAACATTCTACCACACATCCTTAGAGGAACCAAAACACCCATTATATGATGATGAATTATGCATGCACGTTCTACTCATCCTCACAAACCAAAAATAACTGCCGAATATCTTCGGACTTACGTGGTTAGTTTCGGTGGCATAATACATACGTCTCTCACTATTAACTAGTCGATAAACCCTATCCGTCCTAGTTTCGTATTCGTGGTTAGTGTACCTGCAGAAAACCACAATATATATCCAATGAACCTTTCATGCCAGCATGTCATGAAAGCGTTCCCATTCATTACTGTTCACTATAGAAACAGCATCTGTACAATTACCGCCGTACAGACAACGTTAACATACGTTATTGAGATAACGTATTCACGGGAGTACCGCAATATGCGGGGATGTTGCTGTCCATACCCCCTTACCTAACTATATACTCCCAATGTAGTCAACCGAGGTTGGTACATTGGCAGAATCTCAAGTAGGCCACTGCTTGAGAAACAGCGTTCGGTTCGCATCACCGACAGGAAGGCCAAGCTCCCTCAGTTGGCTGAGGATCCTTACCTTCTTACCTCACGATCGAAGATGTCGTTACAGAAAGTAAGGTTGGGTTGTGCATGAATTTAAGTTTTGACAGAAAAGTAATGCTGGTAGTTAGGGTTATATACATATATAGCCACCTCTATTTCCCTTATAAACATTACCTTAGGGCTTTACGTACTAAGCACGATCCTTAACGAATCCAACGTAGTTTTGCCAAACCTTTGGTGGTCAAATTTTTATACTGAAATCATTTTTAAGGTAAAATATATCTCCAGGGTAACCTTATAGCTCTGATACCAGCTGTGGCAGAACCAACCTGAATTATACCGGCTCAAGTACGCGAGTCCACTCCAGAGGGCTCCAACGTGCTTCAAACGGTATAATCCCTTGGCCTGTCGGGTAACGTCCCGATAAACCACCGATACACAGGATTAAATAAGGTTACCTCACACGAAGGTGAGTCCAGAGATACATTCACCATCACATTTTACATTACAGGGAATTACATTCAAGGGTTTCCAAAAGAGGTACGAAGTTTCAGATTTAAGAAAAGATTACATACTGTTAAAAACTATGGTTTTTAGCAGCGGAAAACATACGCGATGATTACAACTCGTTGTTTAGTCGCATGTCATGCTAAGCCCGAGCACGACATCGCTCGATATCACCAGTGCTGGCCGGGAACGGATCCCATTCCACGAGCCAACCTTCTGAAAGAGCAAAGGGCCAGGGCAAGGGAAGAGTAGGGTCTTCAAGACATTACCTGCAAAACATAAAACTAGCAAGGCTGAGTATACTAATACTCAGCAAGGCTTACCCGGGATTGGATATACTTAGCCCATAACTAGACTTATGAAAGCTTATAATGGTTCTGGGTTTAGTTTCAGCTGAAAAGCATCAAAGAGTAGATCCTTAACTTCAAGTTTTAGCTTTCAGATTCTAGTTAATTATCCATTCTAGGTAAGCACCTATAACTACTCAAGCATGGTTGGATTTTTATCTCAATCATCAGTATTACTCATCATATAGTTACTCTTGTTACTCTGTGTGATAAAGGGATTAAGTAGTCTCAATCATCGTGAGAGGCGGACGATTCGAATCGAATTTAACCTTGCAAGGTAAACCTAACTCACACGCTTGGAACATCCAACGATAGTTCCGAAGCAACCGTTTACCTTTCATTCCGACTCGTGGATCAGATCCACCACAAGCGACTGCAGGAACATACGCACACCCAATGTGTGCAGGACATACGTCTGTAGCGCGACTACAAAACCCGTATTCCTGGTTGCCCTTGCAACACGTATTTCCTCAGTCGAACATGAGTAACCAAAAGAAGCAAATCGAGTGGTGGGAGGTATGTCCACTTCTCGGGCCGATTGGCTACTAGGCTTACCGCTTACCATATTTCGCGGTATGTGGTTAGTACTTTCAAATGCTTAACCACCGCTAACACACCCCGCGGCCTTATCCAATTCAACAACACAGACGGGGTATCACCTCAACCATGATACCTCACAAAACTCCCGTCCGGCACCCTTATAGTGATAACAGGAATGTAATCATTACAACCCCTATATCGCGCGAGTGACAGGAAATCACCCGACTTCTACCGGCCCTATTAGCATAGCAGCTAGTCGGACTCAAGTACTAGTATCCATCACATTGGTTCCTAGGAGAATGCAACTAGGGTTTCAAGCAATTCCTAAGAACTTAATGCATAGAATACGTAATAGATATAGATTGCAGTGTAATAAAAATAGTAGGTTATGTTCGGGGCTTGCCTTTACTGGCGGGGCTGGGGTTAGTCAAGCTAATAACGTCCGAACTTTGGTTCGGGCCTTCAGAGAATTCCTTGACGAAGTCCTTAGGGTCTTCAGAACAACCTCCTCCTTGTTCCGGGATTAGCTGTTAATTTCCGTCGGCGGGAGAGATCGAGTCTACATGATATGCAAGATGGAGTTCAATGGATGCACACACTTTCATTTCAATTCACGGTAAAGTTGCAATCCAAAAGTTAACATTCAAGAACTCATGGTATAAAAAGGAATCTAAGCCTTGAATCATAGGCATTATCCCATGACTAAAGCATTAATTTAATTGAAAATAGAAATTAAGTATTCAAGTTTAAATTAAATCCAAATTTGAATGTGAACCCTAAGTAATTAGAGTTATAAGGTTTGAAAACTTAAAACACAACTTATTGTGTATTTAAAAGATTTTGATTAAAAGATCTAATTAGATAAGCTTCACTGGAAAGATTTAGTTAATTGTATTATAAACAAATTGAATTAATCCAAGATAAATATTAAAACATAAATTAGAGTTAAATTCAGATTTAGATTTGAATTTAAACTTTTTGAGTAAAGAATTGTTATAAGATTTTGAATATTTAAAAATAGATTACTTCATAATTCATGATTAAGAGATCTAATTGATTAAAGTTCAAAAGGTATGCTTAGCAAATTTTTGCTCCAAATAATTTGAAATGGTTATCTTAAAAGAAATCAAATTATATCATGAATTTAGATTTGAAGATTTTATATCACTCTATATGTCATCTATAGAAATTTGTATATCAAAAATCATGATCACAAAGTTAACCTATAGGGTTAAAATTGGAATTACGGATTGGATATTACATTTCCATGTCTTAGATTCAATATAGATTCAAAAATATTTTGTTTCATATCAAAGTTACTTAATAGAATTTGTAGAGTTCAAAACCTAGTTTCAAACAAAACTGGTTTTGCAATTTTTGGAATTTCCTACAATTCTCTATTGATTTTACAAGTCAAAAATATCACTCACATGAAATAACAAACATCCATTCACTTCCATTCTAAATACAGTACAAACCATCCATTTTCACAGCATGGTCATAAAACAAAAGTGATAGAATTTGAAATGAAGATTCACATGCAACTGGTTTCATATTTTTCTGAATTTTCTACGATTTTCTAGGAGTTTTCCAAGTTCAGCACATTGGAAAGGTTGAAAGGGCTGAAAACTTCCATTTAGACCCTTGGAAAGAACTAAACTCTCGCAGATAGGCCCTCCTGCCATGGCCGGCCGGTACAAGCTCGGTTGAGCTCAAATCCGGGGAAGAAGAAGCTCGGATGGCAAGAGGGAAGGGGGTGGGAAGCAAGAGGGGACTACGATGCACCCGATTGAGGGCTTGGCCGAGCTTGGGGAGGCCGGAAAGATGGTCGCCGGCGGTGAGCAGTATGGTTGCGGCGGGGCGGCTCTGGTTGCAGTACTCCGGCGAGGGGAACGGCGCAAAGGGGGTGGGGATTAGCTTCAAGAGGGCTTGGGGCAGCTACTTATAGGGATGAGAAGATAAGGGAGGGCACAGGGCCGGGAAACCACGGCGGCGGCTCAGGTGAGCTGCACCGGTAGCTCGGGCGGGCGGCAGTCGGCGCGTGGCGGCACGGGAATGGCCGGGGAACAGAAAGGATAAGGTTGGGGAAGAGATAGGCGGTGCCCAGGAGTGGAGAGGGGGCAGGGGGAACGCACTGACGGCCGGAATTAAAGAAGAAATGCGGCGGCGGCGCTGAAACAGGGAAACAGGGGAGGCGTCCAGAGGAAGAAGACAGGTTGAAGGCGCCAAGGACCTGTTTGCAAATTGTAAAATCTTCAAGGGCCCGGAAGTAAAACTAAATTTCCCACTGATACAGGGCTCTAATGGAGAAATGACTAAAATGAAAGTTGTACAACTTTTCAAGCTCTACAACTTTGCTTTAGGGTTTGAACTCCAAAACTCAAAGTATGCATCTTTATTTTGAAACTTTGGACTAACTTTAAATTTCATAAAGATTTGTCCTTGTTACATATTTTACACACAACTTGGGCCTAAATGCAAGTTTCCAGGTAGGCCATGATTACTTGCATTCTTATAATTTGGCCCCTAGTAATTTTTGAAAATTACTTTTGTAACTCATGCATTTTGCACAAAAGGACTTATATTTTTATAAAATTACACATAGGGTCTTACTTCTACGAATACACCCAATCTTTATACATTTCAACACATGCATTACATCTTATACATAGCATGGTACAATTTTGACACCTAGGGTGTCACAACACCCCTGCTCAGAGTTTATTACCTAAATGATTTGGATGATGTTGATTGCAAAACATGCCTATTTATACCGATGCAATCAAGGGATAATGACAAAATGCCCCAACTCAGAGTGCAATGCTCGATATATAACCATGAACGTGATGCACTGTTGAGATGTGTGATTGCAATGATGGTGCAACACGAGGATGGAGGATTCCATGCACGACCGAAATGGTGCATATGACACAATGCAATTACCATGATGCAATGTTTACATCATGATGCAAGGATGACGATGCTTGCAATGTATGCACGTAAGAAATGCATAAAGTATGATGCATACCGTCATGAGTTAATAACGCACATGACTCGCACCCTGCAACCGTTCTCTCGTAACTAACACCTGGGTAGTTCTATATCCTTGAACGAGGATCAAAAGTTAGGACACTAGTAAGGTTGCATAAAAAGAGATTGCAGTGAGTTACGTCACATATACCTAGGCACCAGTGCGCTCCTAATGGCTCAATCATGTGGCTGCAGCGCACATGAGGCCTTAGGTTCCGACACGGCATCATGGTCATGTGATTAAACACCACTACAAAAGAGGAATAACAACCCTGTAGTGCCAACAGCAACAAGATAGATTCAGGAAACGAAAGACAACCCGAAGTTGTACTGGATGCATACCCGTTAGTCAGTCTACGGATTTTTCGATGACGATGCAACACCATGCACTGACCAAAGATGGTATATGTTATGATGCATGACTTTTGCCGGGAGAATTGTATTCAAAAAGTAATTATTGTCATAAATCTTTTTAATTTATCCAAAATCATCTGAGCAAAAATTGAAGGTGCAACTTTCAGATGTTGTAACCAGAATAGCCAACAATATAAGGTACAACATCAAGAGAGAATAGATGAATCACTGAATGATGGATTGAAGGGTTTTGCTGGCAATTATCAAGGTTTAACCATCAAAGGAAAAGCTCAGTGCTTCTGCCCAAACAGATTCAAAGCAAGATCAAAAGTTTGATTTGGCTGTCAAGCTAAGATCGGCGAGAAGGTCCAAACATGACCCAACCCACTTGATTCACAAAAGACCCTCTCAACTCTAAGTTAGCCTAGCAGATTACGTTAGCTCCTGCAACACAAAGTCTAGGAGGGCATTCAGATACAAGCAATATATTTTAGTACAACAACGTAACAAGCAAGGCAATCAAATCAATCCAAGATAACATGATGCATGCACGTACTACTCGTCCTCACAAACAAAAATAACTGCCAAGTAATCTTGGTCTTACGTGGTTAATTACGGTGGCATCATATAAATACGTCTCTCCCTGCAATAACTAGTCGATAAATCCTACCCGTTCAGAACCTATCAAATCATGTTAGCATACCTGCAGAAAATCACAAGATATATATATATACCGAACCTTTCATGCCAGCATGTCATGAAAGCGTCCTCAAACATTACTGTTCACTATAGAAACAGCATCCGTACAATTACCGCCGTACAGAAAACGTTAACATACGTTATCGAGATAACGTATTCATGGGGGTACCGCAAGATGCGGGGGTATTGCTGTTCATACCCTGTACCTAACTATATACTCCCAATATAGTCAACTGAAGTTGGTACATTGACAGCATCTCAAGTAGGCCACTGCTTAAGAAACAGCGTTCGGTTCGCATCACCGACGGGAAGGCTAACTCCCCAGTTAGCTGAGGATCCTTACCTTCTTACCTCATCGTCGAAGGTGTCGTTACAGAATATAAGGTTGGGTTGTGCATGAATTTAAGTTTTGACAAAAAAGTAATGCTGGTAGTTAGGGTTATATATATACTATAGCCACCTTTAATTCCCTCATAAGCATTACCCTAGGGCTTTACGTACTAAGCACAATCCTTAACGAATCCAACGCAGCTTTGCCAAACATTTTGTTGATCAAACTTTTATACTGAAAGCATTTTTAAGGTAAAATGTATTTCCACAGTAACCTTATAGCTCTGATACCAGCTGTGGCAGAACCAACCTGAATTATACCGGCTCAAGTACGCGAGTCTGTCGGGTTTTATTCGGCTGCCCACCGAGGGGTATACCCAAGGTGGTAGGTTTTAGGTTGGGATGCGCTGAGATCAAGAACTCGAAGGTGCAGACAACACAAGACTTAGACAGGTTCAGGCCGCAATATGCATAATGCCCTACGTCCTGTATGATGGTTTGAATTGCCTTGATGTTGATCTGGTGATCTTGGTTTTGAGGGGGTCCCTGCCCGCCCTTATATATCCGGGGGGACAGGGTTACATGAATTCTAGCCTGATACTAGCTTAGGAATCGTACTCAAGTACAACTCGAATAGTTTCCTTCTGTATCGACTAGTTCTACTCCGCATACGGGTAGAATACAACATAAATAAGGTACAGGACACGTCCTATCCCCTAGCTCAATATGGACTCCTTGACGTACACAGCCCTGTGGCCCTGGGTCTGACAAGCCCCCGAGCTCTTCGTAGCTGAGTACTGCAGGCTTTTCGAGTACTTCTGCGGCAATCTTCGACTTCTTTCGAAGCTCCATCTTGAAATTTCTCTTCGAGTACTCTTCTGACTGCATCGAAGCTATGAGGTGCTCATGCCCCGAATTCTTTCTTCGGTATGGGGTGCGATGAATAATCGCACTCCATATGGAGTAGCCCCCGACCCTTAGGTTGAATCAAAGAATCAAGCTGAGGGTCAAACTAGTCTTGAATCTTTTCTTCTTATCTTCGAGTACTTTCAAAAAATAAGTAGTCAATGCCACGTGTCTCACAGCCCCCGAGCCTTGAATCCAAATTTCTCAAATTTTGGAAAAAAGGATCCCAAAGGTCGCGGCAAAAATATTCCCTGTTGAGAAAATATAGTTCAAGATGATGTAATTGGCAGAAATTGAACTCGAAATTCGAAAAACCTCTTTTTTCGGGACAATTAACCCTGAAAAAAATGGTTAATCAAATAACTACCCAAAAAATCCACAAAAAAACCGCTCGTATTCCAAGTATTCCTCTTGTGCGACGCTTCACCTTTTGCACAGTAAACCACTGCCTGACCACTGGTTATTTAACCCCGCAGTTAGTTAGGGTTTTTTCCGTGCTCTCAGATCATACACTGCCGCCAGAGAAAAAACAAAACCCCAATTAGATCTCACCCTGCCGTCGCCCCTCCACCGCCTTGCATAGTCGAAATCATACGAGCCTGCGACCGCAGCCCCCGAGCATTGTGCGAACAACTCGTGGCTTAACAGATTCAAAAATGGCGCCGAAGAAAACCAACCAGAAGGACTTGAAAGAAGCGCAAGCGGCAACCGGCGAGTGGACAATTAGTAAGTGTTCTCGCCACAATCTCGCAAATTTGGTGTTGGGGGCCTTCTTCAAGAAAGGGATCTCATCAATTGGCGCCTTCCCTTTCGCGACCCCTTCCCCATGGAAAATGTCGACGAGATTGTCTCTTTTTGTTCTTTTGCTGAACGGGGATTGGCCCTCCCCACTTGTTCGTTCTTCCGTGGCCTTCTTTATTTCTATGGGATTGAGCTGCAACACCTCAACCCTAACTCAATTTGCCACATCTCAATTTTCATCCACTTCTATGAAGCCTTCCTTGGGATTGAGCCCCATTGGGCTCTGTTTCGCTATCTTTTCCGCATGAAGCCCCAGCCCACCTCAAAATATCCATCTGCAATAGGGGGCGCTGGCATCCAGCTTAGGCAACATGCCAGTGAGAAATACATATCTTACAAATTCCCGTCCAATGTCCCCGGGTGGAAACAGCAATGGTTCTACATTGCGAACCACGCCCCCCAACTCCCTGCGCGTTCAGGCAGACCTCCTGTTCCGCGCCCCGAATGGACCCTGGAGCCTGCTGAGGCAGAGATGGACCAGGTGAAGGAGCTGCTTGAGTTGATCACCACACACAAGGAGGCGGGGGTAACCGGGGCATCTGTAATGATGCCATTCTTCAAACGCCGAATCCAACCCATCCAACAGCGCCACACATTAGGATTCGAGTACACGGGTACTGAAGACCCATCTCGTATGTGCGCAGAGGAGCTCGGAGATGACGCAGCGCTTGTTCGCGTCAAGCGAATTCTACTGGACGTGGAAACCGTCCCATACATTCCGGCAGGATTTTCAGCCCAGAACCGGCCACCAACAGTAAGTATTCGACCTCTCGACTTCTTCTTTGATGTTGTGAAGTATAACTGACTGATAAACTTGTCATAGGATCAAACGGCGTTATACCGGAATTACCCTCCGCAACCCGATCTGCCCCGACCCTATCACTTGTTGCCCAGCGCCGCGGCCGTCGCAGAAAAAGTGAAGACCGCTGGCAACGAGTCGACCGAGAGCAGCAGGCCAAACGAGAGAAGGGCGCAAGCAAACAACTCCTCCGGATCATCCGTGGAGTGGTCCGACGACGCGCCTCTGATCCCTCGGCGGCGTCGGGAGATGCAGAAACATAAAGCCGGCGCCGCTGACCTTGCTAGGTAAGTGCCTATCAAGCTGTGAAGTTATCGAGTTGTTCTGCTGAATACTGATAACACTGCTTTGTAGTCCCTCGTATTCTTTGCCCAGCCCCCAGCGATGGAAGGTAGTCGAAATACCCTCAACCGGGGATGATGCACCAGCAGTCGTGTCTGCGGGAGCTGCTGGGGCGGACCCGTCATCCTCTCCTGCAAACGACGTAACTGTCGCCGTGGTGGGTGCCGCACCGGAGCAGCTCGTGCCCTCAGACAGGACAGCCCTGCTACCGGCAATGAGTGCCGTGGCCATCACCGCGGCGAGCGCCACGCCGGGGCCACTGACGCCCTCGGCTAGTACGCCTACACCTTCGGCTGCAAGCGCCGTGGTGAAGAGGCCGGTGAAACTAATGTTGAGGAAACCAACGATAATCCGATCCCAAGTGTAAGTAATGCTCTGGATCTTGCCCTTAGCCATGTATGGTAATCACAGTATTGATGCTTTACTATTGTCTTGAACAGATCAGCAGCAGCAGTGATGCTGGACGAGCCAGAACTCGAGTTGGCTCCTCCAGCTCCCGAGCCCTTGCCCGAGCAAGCCGACGCACCGGAACCAGCAGAAGGGGCAGATGTGGCCTTGGCTGACTCACTGCCGCCCGAGCTCCATCACGCGGAACGCGAAGCTGGCGGCAATGAGCAAGTCGAGGCCGCCGTTGCCGCGCCTGCCGAGGTTACAGATAGATGATCCAGCTGCCTTCTGCTGTAATCATCGCTGTGTTAAACACCTGTCCTTTGCAGAGACCACGCAGCCGTCAGTCTTGGAGGATGCATGTGCTTCTGGCAAAGCAACCGTGTTACCAACCCCTTGAGGAGAGATAAACGACGCACTCCAAGTGATGCACCTCCCAAGGGACGACCTAAGCCGCGTGCGACAAATGATCAAGGCAATTGATAAGTTTGCCCTGGTAAATCTTGGCTAAATCGCTGATAGCTGCATGCTCGAGTTGTTTGTCTCTGACGTCCGGAAATGTGCAGGATATGAGCCAGAAAGCTGATGAGCAGGCTATGAAGCTGGAAGAGTCCGCCAAGCGAATTGATGAACTAATGCAGGAGCGGGCCGGCTTCGAGCAGACCATCACTAAGCTCCAAGGCCGACTCACGGAGCAGCGAAAAACCCATCAAGGTACGTCAAATTCCATTCTCGAAATCGTACCCGTAGTCGATAACTCCTTGGTCTGAAACCTGTTTATCACCGCAGAACTTAAAAAACTCTTAAATTATAAAGAGGGGTTGCTTACTGATTTGAAGAACATGCTCAATCGCTGCGCAGATGAAGTTGAGAATCTGCAAAAAGTGATGGCTGACACGGAGAAACAGTTCGTCGACTGCCTCCAGCAGATCAAGACTCTGGGCGAAGAGAAGGATCAGCGCCAAAAGGAACTTGACGATTTAAAAGCAGCGGCCCAGGAACTCGTAGAGATGGTGGACCCGCAGGAAGACGGCACTGAAGATGAGCCACCACTGCTGGATCGACTTCGCGGAGCACCGCAAAAGATCCTCAACTTCGTCACCGAGGCCACCAAAACATACGTGGGTCATGCTTTAGGCCTTGTAAAATCCTTCTGGCCAAAGGCTCGGCTAGAAGTGCTCGCAGGGGGCACAGCTGCTGATTGTACTGATGAAAACTTCCGTGAGTACTTGCTAGAGGTCCGGCCAGTAGCTGAAAAAATTGTAGAAAACAGTCCAGGATTGAACCCTTAGTGTCTATGACTTTTGTAATATTAGAGACCACATTTCTCCTCCTGTAGCCTTATATGAAGTCTGAGAGCCCCGTTTGCTCTGTAGTGGGGACATGCTACCTCTGAGTGCAGCGACTCAGAAGGTAGTCGATATAGCTCTTCACGTGAGCTCATCGGGCAAGCTAGATAAAATCCGACCAAGGGGATCCAACGTGCCCGGAACGCGCGGGCTGTGGCACGACGACTAGGATGCCCGTAGCAAACAGTCGAAAACTACCCTGAGTGCAACAACTTCAGGAGTACTCGGTATAGCCCATCATGTGGACATGTCAAACAAGTTAGATAGAACCCGAGCCAGACGGGCCTAACCAGTTTGAAAAAAACATGATTGTCATCGCGGCAACCCATATGCTTGTAGCAAGTAGTCAATTTGTATAAAATTTGAGCGTGGCCAAAGCCTCCGCATTGTATTCAAGAATTTACATTTCGAGTGATGTGGCACAAAGCCGCCATATTGACCCAGAAAAGAAAAATGTGCCCTTGGTGCGTACAGGAATTGAAAACGAGTCTGCTTAGGGGTAGAACCATCGCAGGTGTTGGATATTCCATGAATTGGGTACATCCTGATCGTTGGGGTGTTGTAGTCGATAAGATCCTGGTCTTGTAACCCTCTTGACGATGAACGGTCCCTCCCATCTTGAATTAAGTTTGTGCAAACCCGACTCATCCTGAACGCGATGAAGGACGAGGTCGCCTATGCTCAATGACCGTTCCTTAATGTTGCGATCATGATATCGCCAGATCCCCTGTAGGTAACAGGCTAACTGAACGAGAGCATAGTAGCGAGCCTCTTCGACAGAGTCTAGCTCCAGCTGTCGTGCTTCGTTCGCCTCGCCTTCGTTGTACATCTCGATCCTTGGGGATTTCCACATGATGTCTGCTGGAAGGATCGCCTCGGAGCCGTAGACCAGGAAGAACGGGGTCTACCCTGTGGCTTTGGACGGTTGGGTCCTGAGCCCCCAGATGACATGTGGCAACTCATGGATCCACTTCCCGCCCTTCTTGCTATTGGCGTCGTAGAGTCTTTTCTTGAGGCCGTCAATGATCAAGCCGTTTGCCCGCTCGACTTGCCCATTTGCCCTTGGGTGTGCCACCGAAACGTACTTGACCTCGATGGATGAATTTTCACAGAATTCCCAGAATTGGTTGGCCGTGAAGTTTGAACCCAAATCAGTGATAATAGTGTTGGGGAAGCCGAAACGATGCAAGATATCAGAGATGAAGTCGACCACCCTGTCTGGAGTAAGTTTGGCGATCGGTTTGAACTTGATCCACTTGGTGAACTTGTCGATAGCCACCAAAACATGAGTAAAGCCTCCTAGCACCGTTGTGAAGGGCCCAATCATCTCGAGGCTCTAGCAAGCGAACGGCCAGGAAGGCGGTATAGTAATGAGGGTGTGGGCCGGGACATGAGTTTGCTTGCCAAAGAACTGGCAGTTCTGACATCTTCGCACCAGATCCTCAGCGTTGGACACGGCGGTGGGCCACCAGAAACCAGCTCTGTATGCTTTGCCGACTAGTGATTTTGACGCTGCGTGGTTGCCGCACACGCCCTCGTGTATCTCCCGCAATATGTCCAGACCTTCTTCTGTTGTGACGCACTTCATGAGCACTCCAAATCGTGCGCCGCGCCAATAAAGTTTGTCTTCGACTAGGACGAACCCCTTGCTCCGTCGCCTGACGCGGGCGGCAGCAGCGCTCTTAGGGTCCATCCTTGCCGGTAATACGAGATCTCGGATGTAGTCGATAAAGGGTCCTCTCCAGTCCTCACCAACCAGCATAACCTCCCGTTCTGGCTGTACAGAGCCAGTGCCGGTGGAGACCTGTGGTGAAGGGCTGATGGACGGTTGCTTCAACTACTGCTGGGACTTGTGCTCGGGTTGACCCCAGCTTAGACAAGGCATCAGCGGCAACGTTGTGCTCCCGCAGCACATGATGAACTTCTAGGCCAGAAAATTTGTTTTCTAGCTTGCGTACCTCCTGTACATAGGCTTCCATAGTCTCCTTGTTGCAATCCCACTCCTTGTTGACTTGCTGAATGACCAAAAGTGAATCGCCATATACAAGTAGTCGTTTGATCCCTAGTGATATCGCCAAACGAAGCCCGTGAAGCAAGGCTTCATACTCGGCTTCATTGTTGGATACCTCCCAAAGGATTTGGAGAACGTATTTGAGTTGTTCGCCTCATGGGGAAATGAATAAAACTCTAGCGCCGCCGCCATCGAGCTTGAGAGAACCATCGAAGTACATGGTCCAATGCTCTGGCTTGTCCACTGGATTTGGAACTTGATTTTCCCTCCACTCTGCCATGAAGTCGACGAGAGCTTGGGACTTGATTGCAGTACGTGGCTTGAAGTCGATCGACAAAGCCCCCAGTTCTACTGCCCACTTTGAAATATGACCCGTGGCGTCCTGGTTATGTAGGATATCCGCCAACGGGTAGTCTGTGATCACAGTGATCTGGTACTCTTCGAAGTAGTGGCGTAATTTCCTTGAAGTGATTAGTATGCCGTAGAGAAGCTTTTGGACTGCTGGGTACCGCACTTTAGACTCTGAGAGTACTTCACTGACAAAGTACACGGGCCTCTGCACACCAAAAGCATGGCCCTCCTCGGAGGGTTCGACGACAAAGGCACTGCTGATAACGTGGGTTGTCGCCACAATATAAAGTAAGAGGGTCTCACCCGGCAATGGAGCTGTGAGGAACGGGGGCGACTGTAGGTGTTGCTTGAGGTCCTGCAGGGCCCGTTCGGCTTCCTCTGTCCAGTGAAACTTGTCCTGGCGCTCTAAGAGTCTGAAAAAAGGTAGTCCTCTCTCCCCAAGCCGGGAGATGAATCTGTTAAGAGCTGCCATGCACCCTGTAAGTTTCTGCACATCTTTGATTGTGGCAGGTGCCCCCATATCAGTGATGGCGGTAATCTTTTCAGGGTTGGCCTCGATGCCCCGGTTACTGACTATGAACCCGAGCAATTTGCCCGATGGAACACCTAAAACGCACTTGGTCGGATTGAGCTTCCATCGGTACTTCCTTAGGCTGGCGAAAGTTTCCTCCAAATCCGCGATCAGGCCCTCGGGACTTCTGGTCTTCACGACCACGTCGTCCACGTAGGCCTCCACGTTCCGGTGTAACTGATCGGCGAAGCACATTTAAATTGCACGCTGATAGGTAGCGCCTGCGTTCTTCAACCCGAAGGACATGGTTTTATATGCATAAGTTCCAAACGGGGTGATAAACGCGGTCTTGATCTGATCTTCTTCCTTGAGTGTGATCTGATGGTACCCTGAATAACAATCAAGGAAATATAACAGTATGCAACCAGCGGTTGAGTCGACTACCTGATCGATGCGAGGGAGCCCAAAGTGATCCTTCGGGCAATGCTTGTTGAGATCGGTATAATCGACACACATTCTCCATTCTTTATTCTTTTTCAATACAAGAACAGGGTTAGCTACCCACTCTGGCTGGATTACTTCTTTAATGAATCCAGCCGCGAGGAGTTTAGCTATTTCCCGTTTGATAGCCTCCCGTTTATCAGGGGCAAAACGACGAAGTCGTTGCTTCTTTGGTACAGCTTGTGGATACACATTAAGACTATGCTCGATCAGCTCCTTGGGCACCCCTGGCATATCCGATGGTTTCCATGCGAATATGTCTCGGTTAGCCCGCAGGAAACTGACGAGTGCGAGTTCCTATTTGTCACCCAAGCCCGCGCCGATGATGGCTGTCTTGGATGAGTCGCCTTCTTGGAGTTGGATCGACTTGAGGGCCACATCATCTGTTGACTTGACGCCTGATTGGCTCGCCTTCTTCGTCGGGATGTCCAGCTCGGCTTGAGAAAGTTGCTGTGCGGCCGCGAGTACTTCTCCGGAAGCATCTGGCACGCGGGAAGTCGATGCATACTGGATGGCCTCTTGGTTGCAATCATAGGACTTCTTCAAGTCGCCTCGGAGCATGAGCACGCCGCTGCGTCCTGGCATCTTGAGAAGTAAGTAGATGTAATGCGGCACCGCCATGAACTTAGCGAGCGCCGGCCTCCCCAGTATAGCGTGGTAGGAAGATTCGAAGTTGGCCACCTCGAACTTGATGAACTCGGTTCGGTAATTCTCCCTCGTCCGAAAAGTGACTGGGAGAACGACCGTTCCAAGCGGGTGCGCGGCATTGCCAGGGACAATACCGTAAAAAGGAGCTTTGCTCGGAGTAAGCTTGTTGGTCAGGTCCAGACCCATCTTCTTCAGCGTACTGGCGAAGATAAGATTAAGTCCGCTCCCACCATCGATGAGAACCTGAGTGAGCTTAACTTCTGCGACCACGGGGTCCAGCACCAGTGGAAACTTCCCAGGCTCGGAAAAGCTGGTCCACTGGTCAGCACGGGAAAATGATATGGGGACCTCCGACCATCGGAGTGGTCGTGGTACCGCCGGCTCGATGGATAGAATTTCTCGTAGCAGCAACTTCTGTTCTTGCTTGGAACAAAAATCGTCATCACCACCAAAGATAACATTGACGGTCTTGGAGGCATCCTGGAATTTGGCCGTTTCAGATTTATCTTCTTGGTCCTCATCTTCGGGCTCTTTGCCCGTCGATTTGTTCTTCTTGCCGTTTCTAGGGGAGCCAAAGGTGTGCTTGAGCTGAAAGCAGTCGATCGCTGCGTGTTTGGAGTTGACGCACCATGGGCACTTCTTCTGCAAGAGCTTTTCAAACTGCTCCTGCGTGGTCGACTTCTTGCCTCATGAAGGACGTTCCACAGCCGTGACGAGATCGTCTGGCTTGCATTTTCAGGAAGAACCCGAAAAGTCTCGCTGGCCTTTGTCAGCCCAGTTGTCGTTGTTGCGCTTCTGGTTGAGGTCGGTGCGTCTTGGAAACCTCTCGCGCATCTTTTCTTCTTGTTCGGACTAGTCGTGCATCATGTCCCGTAGTCCTGCAACCGTCTTCGGCCTGTTACGCCCAAAATCACGATATATACCTGGGTCCGTTAGGCTGTTGTAGATGCAGTCGATGATGTCCTCCTCCGTGATGTTGGCGATTGTGGCTCGCACATCGAAGAAACGGCGAGTATAGGACCGGAGGAGTTCGTTACGCTCCTGCTTGCACTGGGCGAGGTCGTGCCGGGTTCCTGCTCGGGTTATCGCCCCCTGGAAGTTGTCGATGAAAACCTTCTTGAGGCCCTCCCAGGAGTCGATGGAGTCGTTGGGGAGGCTTTCCAGCCAGGTCAGCAGCGCAGGCTCCAAAGCCATCGGAAAGTAGACGACTTTGGTAGTGTTGGAACCACCAGCCACCTCAATGGCAGTGGAGTAACAGCGGAGCCATTGTTGGGGGGCCTGCTTACCGTCATACCTGGTGATACCGATCGGCTTGAAACCCTCCGGGTACTTATAGCTGTTGAATCTCGCAGTGAACGCAGGAAAACGATCGCTGCAGTCAGCATCGTCCCGCTCGGCTCCCTCGCGTTCCCGTCGCCTCGAGTCGAGGACTAATCGGACGTTGCGCCCCTCATTGATCTTCTGGCGAAGGTTTGGTTGTTGATGTGGGGGGTTGGGCTGCCTCAGGTTGTTCGCCGGAGGTGGCTGCCACCTCCCTCCGGTGACCTGACTCCCACCTGCACCATCATTGTTATTGCTGCGTTGGGGTCGCGAGCGATTACCTGTTGTTCGACTTGGGGCCTGGCTCCGGCTGTCTCCGACGTGCTCGTCCCTGACGTGTGATGCCGGGGCCTGCTGGTTCAGCTGGACCCATGCCCGTTGGGCGTAGCGGAGCGCTTGTCGAACGTTGGGATCATTACTTCGCTCGAGTAGCGCTGTTACCCAAGCGATATTGGCCACAGGAGTCCTGAAGCCTTGTTCATCTGCAGCAGCGAATTCAGCATCGAGTTCGCGCTGTGCAGAACGTATGCGCTCGTTGGCCCGCCTTCTACGAACCGCACGAGCTCTATTCCTGGCACGCCGCATGTCGCGCTCGGCGTCGTTCTCGTCGACAGCATCGGCAGTGTCTTCGTCTTCTGATATCCCGTCAAGCGTGCCGATGGGGATGAGGGCGTCATTGTCCCCCTCCTCCGCCATCAGCACCTGGCGGGTTGCGAGTTCTTCAGAGGGGGCTTCGACTAGTTCAGTCGAGCCCACGATGATGGTAGCCAACGCCCTGCCCTCCTGAAAAGGCAGAGGTTCAAGGTGGGCTACCAAGCGGTCTTCATGCCCGAGTAAATCAGACAGATCCATCCCCTTCCAATGAACGATTCGTCCTTCGGAGGTGGTGGTGATCATCAGCCCACAAGTGGCCAGGTGATCCTCCGCCCCCCCCCCCCCGACATGCGGTGGCATCGGAACCCCCGGCCCGGAGCAGAGAGTCCAAGTCCTTCTCCAACGCGGAGAAAGGAACAGTAGTGACAGACTCTGCCTCGGTTTCCCTAGCAGAATCAAAAAACGGCAACTCGTCGAGACTATCGACAAAGTCATCGAGCCTTGAGACGAGTGTTTTTAGCTTGATGGTGTCGTCGATGATGTGCCGACGGAATCCACCTGCGCCGTTGGCAACGCAGACCCACGAGCCAAAAACAAAAGTTGTGCCCTCAGGGAGCACGGGACTGGGGAACTTGAAAAGAGCCATCGAGTTCTCCAGCGGATCTCTGATGCGCCCCCCTACCTGGCGCGCCAGCTGTCGGGTTTTATCTGGCTGCCCACCGAGGGGTATACCCAAGGTGGTAGGTTTTAGGTTGGGATGCGCCGAGATCAGGAACTTGAAGGTGCAGACAACACAAGATTTAGACAGGTTCAGGCCGCAATATGCGTAATGCCCTACGTCCTGTATGAAGTTTGTATTGCCTTGATGTTGATCTGGTGATCTTGGTTTTGAGGGGGTCCCTGCCCGCCCTTATATATCCGGGGGGACAGGGTTACATGAATCCTAGCCTGATACTAGCTTAGGAATCGTACTCAAGTACAACTCGAATAGTTTCCTTCTGTATTGACTAGTTCTACTCCGCATGCGGGTAGAATACAATATAAATAAGGTACAGGACACGTCCTATCCCCTAGCCCAATATGGACTCCTTGACGTACACAGCCCCGTGGCCCCGGGTCTGACAGAGTCCACTCCGGAGGGCTCCAAAATACTTCAAATGGTATAATCCCTTGGCCTGTTGGGTAGCGTCCCGATAAACCACCGATAAAGGATCAAATAAGGTTACCTCACACGAAGGTGAGTCCAGAGATACAGTCACCATCATATTTTACATCACAGGGAATTACATTACAAGAGTTTCCAAAAGCAGTACAAAGTTCTAAATTTAGAAAAAATATTACAAACTGTTAAAGTTATGGTTTTTGGCAGCGGAAAACATACGTGATGATATACAGCACATCGTCAAGACGGATGTCATGCTAAGCCCAGGCACGACATCACTCGGTATAATCAGTATTGGCCGGGGACGAATCCCATTACGTGGACCAATCATTCAGAAGAGAACAGGGCCGAGACAGGGGAAGAGTAGTGTCTTCAAAGACATTAACTGAAAAACATATAACTAGCAAGACTGAGTATACTAATACTCAGCAAGGCTTACCCGGGTTTGGGTATACTTTAGCCCATAACTAAACTCATGAAGGCATTGTAAAGGTTCTGGGTTTATTTTCGGCTGAAAAGCAACAAAGAGTATAACCTATTTTCAAATTTTAGCTTTCAGATTCTAGCTTGATTAGCCATTCTAGGTAAGCACCTATACTAAACAAGCAAGATAGAGATTATCATCCACCAAGATTATTCCATCAATAATTACACTTTTTACTCGATGTGGCAGAAGGAATAAGCAGTCTCAATCTTCGTGAGAAACGGATGATTCTGAATCGAATTCAACCTTTCAAGGTAAACCTAACGCACACGCTTGGAACATCCAAGGATCGTTTCGAAGCAACCGTTTCCCTCATATTCCGGGTTATGGATCAGGACCACCACAAGTGACTGCAGGACCGTACGCACACCAATTGTGCAGGACATACGTCTGTAGCGCGACTACATGACCCGTATTCCTGTCTGCCTTGCAGAACGTACTCCCACACATCGGTGCGTGTGAACATAAAATAAAGGCGAGTGGTGGAGACATGTCCATTTGCCGGGCCATTCAGGTACTAGGCTTACCGCTTACCATATTTCGCGGCATGTGGCTAGTACTTTCAAACGCTTAGCCACCACTACCACACATATCGACCTTATCAACTTTTAACAAAACAGACAGGGTAAAACTTCAGGTCATGATACAACATATGACCCTGTCCATCATCCTTATAGTGCCTGCAGAATAGTAAACATTCAACTCCTATATCGCGCGAGTGACAGGAAATCACTCGACTTTTACCGGCCTTATTTAGCAAAGCGTCTACGCAATAAGGACTCAGGTTCAATACATTGGTTCCTAAGATTCATGCATCTAGGGTTACATCTCAACTCCTAAACGTAATGCAAGATATATAGTATAATAATGAAATTTGAGTAACTTGAAATACTGGGGTATGCATCGGGGCTTGCCTTCTTGAGTGGGGTTGGAGTCAGGGATGTTATTATTATTATCTTCCGAACTTTGGTTCGGGGCTTTCGATAATCCATTGGTGTCATTCACTTGGTCTTCAGGAATATCCTCCGCAGACTCCTAGGAGATCTTGTAGGTACCGTTTGTGGAAGTAGTCGTATCTACATGCAATGCAAACATCATATTCAAAGTGTGCACATAAAGCTATTTTATTTCATGATAAAGTTGCAATCCAACATAAAGCTATTTTATTTCACGATAAAGTTGCAATACAACAGAGTCGATTGGAAACAATAGAGGTTTAGTCGATAGAATTGGTAAAGAAGGGAGCTCTCTATACAGTTTTAGGAAATCTGCTGATTTCTGTGTGGAATAGAAATCGGCAGGAGCAATCTCTGTATATGAGTAGAAAAGATTAGCCGATTTGGTTCACTTGAGGTTAAATCGGCTGATATGGAGAGGAACATTGAAGGTATAGTACTTCAAGTACAGAAAAAGGAAGGATCTTGTCGATTGGATTATCAGCATGTCTTTGGTCTATGTAATTGGTTGGTGTATTGGCTTGCCTTATTTGACAAGGGTACATCAGGTTTAGCCGATTGACGTGCTTTGGTCGTGCTTAACAGAGGCATGTCTACTGTGCTTTCTTACTGATCTAGGGTTGTGTATTTTGGTTTGGGTAGCCAATTGATAGTTGTGTCGACTCTCTAATTAATCGATGAAGGTATTGATTATTTTAGCAGAGGGGTGATTCCTAAAGCAGTTGTGTCTTAACTGAGATGTGCTTAAGTGTTATCCTAGGTAACTAGGTGTGGTTGTATCGGCTCGATTACGTCAGCACAACAATTGAGTGACTTACAGCCGATGGGGTTATCTAAGTTAGACCTGTTACAAGAACTAGGTGTAACAGAACACTAATATCAGACTAGGCTGATGAGACCACAAGTGCGGAACTAAATTGAAGAGGATGTGGCTGATATGTTTGTGCCGATGGGGATATGTTCTACAGATGTGCGGCCGATTGGAGTGTGGTTATGGGTAGGTGACCGATAGATATATAGCCGATTTCCTAGCTGATAAATCGGCTGATAGAAATGTGTGGATAAAGATGGGAAAACCAAGGATTGATCGGCCATATTTGACCGATATGGGAAACAACTAGAATCGGCTTGGATCGGCCGATAGCAAGAACCCTAAGATCGTGTGTGCATCTCCGATACATCGCCTATGTGTAGCCGATGTAGGACAGAACAAAAGAATTGTATCGGCAGTAGCCGATATTAGAAGGGTAACAACCAGATCGGCTAATCAGCCGATAGTAGAAGCATATCAAAAGAAATGCATCGGCTGATAGCTGTTACACAGAAACATCATAGACTCAATGGAAACGGATGCTTATCGGCTGAGCTGATAGCCGTTGCTGAAGCATAGCTGCAGAGATGTATTGGATAAGCAGCAGATACACACGGACTAACAAGGATCCCTATAAGAAAAGGACCTTAAGGAAACGGCAATCAAAACAAGGACAAAGTCTTGATGGCAGGGATATGAGCACTCGTGTGAAAGGATTAACTAAATATCACACATCTCCACTTGAGACATACATCCTATGATTTACCTTTCAGCTACAACACATGCATATCACATAAGATACAAATAAATCATTCATTTCCTAATATTTAACCTAGACCACAAATCAAGACTTTCAGGTCAATATCACAACATAAAACCTGTAGATTTTGATCTAAGGCAAACAAAACTGGTTTTGTACTTTTATGAATTTAGAAGTTCACTGCTTTGAAATAAAGAAGGCTCTGGAAATTTTACAGAGAACACCCTAGAATTTTCTAAACCAAAGCAATTAAGTCCCTGGTCGGGGAAAAATAGAGAATGGGAAAATAACGACGATGTTCCGGCAAAGGGGTCGCCGGCATTAGGAAGATTCAGTGGTTCAGGGCAAACCTTGGGGTAGCTTTGGTTGTGGAGGAGAATGGGCAGAAAGTGAATTCCCGCGGTGAATAGGATCGGCGATGAGAAGAGCTCGACGGTGACGAGGTTCCGGTCTGGGACAGACGGTGAGGTGGGACTGAAAAGGTTCAGCGAGTAACGAAGAAGCTTGCCAGGGGAAAAGTTGTAGGGGGTGGAGGATGGCCGGAGGGGTAGTCTCCGCGATGACCCATGGTGACGGTGGTCGGTTGAGCAATCAACGAGGGGTAGGAACTGCTGGACGTCATGGACCCCTAGGACGAGACGATAGGGCCGGATTGGTTTGCTATGCCAACTCCTCCGCGAACCTCAAGGTCCTCCTGCTCACGAGCTGAGCCTCCTCTGCTCACGCACGTGTCCTGCCGAAACACGGCCGGCACACCCGCGTAGCCTCCTGCAGGACCATCGCGCCTGGTCGCATCTCCTATGCGCTGTTCTTGTTCTGCTCCCGCACCCCTGGCCCTCAACCTGCTCGCGCGTGGCCTGGCTGTACCGTGACTCCTCCGAGCTCGTCGCACCCTGTCACCGCCTTCGCTTCGCCGCCTCTCCTTCCGGCTCGCCGCGCCATAACCGCCTCTCCGCCTCCGCGAGGGCCGTGGTCTACCTGCATTAGGGCCGTGCCTTCCGCTGCCTTCTCCTCGACGGCCTCCGACATCCTCCACGCGCGGCCCCGCTGCTCCCGTGCGGATCCGCCCGCAGCCGCCGCACTGCCGCTCCTCCCGCAACGCACGTGACCTCCCTACACACCATCGTCCTTCACGCCATCGCCCTGCATGCCATCGCCCTACACGCCTGCGCAGTTGCTCCTCCTCTTCCTGCTGCCGGACCCGCGTGCCATGCCGCAGCCGCTCACGCGCGGCTCTGCTCCGCCGCCGCTTGCTCAGGGAAAGGAGGCCCCGGTCGTCGCTGGCCCCGAGCCCCGCGCCGCAGCTTCACCCGCGCGCACCAGCTCCGCACCCACTCTAGCGCTGCTAGCCCCGCACCTGCTCCAGCACCGCCGGCCCCGCTCCAGCGCGCCTGCCGCCTGCGCTCCGCTCCTGCGCTGCCCGAGCGCCCGCACACGTCGCCAGCGCCGCCTGAGCCGCGCCGCTCCAGCGCCCGCTCGCCGCGTGCCCGCGCCAGCGCCACGCCCACTCGTGCGCGCGCCTGCGCCGCGCCCTGCCCGCACCGCCCGAGCCGCGTGGAGGAGAGAGAGGGGCGGCCGGGGTGGAGATAGATAAGGGGGAGGCAAGAGAGAGAGACGCCAGGGAGAAGAAGAACAGAGAGAGAGGAAAAACAGAGGAGAAGGAGAAAAGGGATTTCCCAAGGACTTGTGCGTAAATTTAGAAAATTGCAGGGACCTTTCTGTAAAGCATAATTTCTTATTAATCTAAAACCCTAATGAAGAAATGCCCAAAATAAAAGTTGGAGAGTTTTTCAAACTCTACAACATTGCTTTAGGGCCCAAGTTCAAAAACTCAAAGCTTATATCTTTACATGTGAAATTTTGAACAAAGATTAGATTTGAATTACTTTTGTCCTAAAGAGTGTAATATCATAACATTTGGGACCTAAATGCAATCATTTATGACACGTCATGATGACGGGATAGACACGTCATAATGATTGGATAGACATGTCATGATGACTTGCACCTTTTTACACTTTAGCCCTGAGTAACTTTGAGAGTTACTTTTGTAATTCAACTACTTGCATAAAAGGACTTGTACTTTTATAAAATTACATAAATACCCTTATTTCCACAACTTTACCCAAAATTTTTACACACTCCAACACATGCATTTCAAATGCAACTTTCGGATAAATATAAATTTTTTACAGGGGATAAAGTAAGAAAAACATGTTTGCAAAACCACCCTTCACTTATTTTGAAGTTACCCCCTATCCAATTACATTTTGCAAAAACAACCCTAGTTTTTCCATAATTACAAAAATACCCCTTTTATTTGCACTTTAAATTTTCAAAAGCTTCACATAAACATACACAATCTTTACACTAACAAGCACATACTTTACTCTAACAAATTATGTGCCTAGCCTACAGGTACTTGAACTGTCACAGCCTTCCCCCCTAAAAAGAATCTTGTCCCGAGATTCAGGACGGAAGACTCTTAATGGAAGAGAAGCAAATCACCCATCAAAAGGGGCAGGAAGCAATCACACCAGAGAAGATTGATGTTGATGGTAAAAGCCGTTGAAGTATAACGAGATGAGTATAACGAGAGCATGGATAGATTGTACATGGATGAGTATGATGAGAGAAGAGAGAGAAAGGTGATCAAGTTCTCATAGAGTTGAGATCACAATCATGAGGACGATAAATGTCAGCGACATTCATCACAAAACTTATGGATAGCAAATAAGGGTAGTACAAGAGATTGATTTACGAGTGATGTTTGAAACACCCCTGCTCAGAGTTTATTACCTAAATGATTTGGATGATGTTGATTGCAAAACATGCCTATTTATACCGATGCAATCAAGGGATAATGACAAAATGCCCCAACTCAGAGTGCAATGCTCGATATATAACCATGAACGTGATGCACTGTTGAGATGTATGATTGCAATGATGGTGCAACACGAGGATGGAGGATTCCATGCACGACCGAAATGGTGCATATGACACAATGCAATTACCATGATGCAATGTTTACATCATGATGCAAGGATGACGATGCTTGCAATGTATGCACGTAAGAAATGCATAAAGTATGATGCATACCGTCATGAGTTAATGACGCACATGACTCGCACCCTGCAACCGTTCTCTCGTAACTAACACCTGGGTAGTTCTATATCCTTGAACGAGGATCAAAAGTTAGGACACTAGTAAGGTTGCATAAAAAGAGATTGCAGTGAGTTACGTCACATATACCTAGGCACCAGTGCGCTCCTAATGGCTCAATCATGTGGCTGCAGCGCACATGAGGCCTTAGGTTCCGACACGGCATCATGGTCATGTGATTAAACACCACCACAAAAGAGGAATAACAACCCTATAGTGCCACAACAACGAGATAGATTCAGGAAACGAAAGACAACCCGAAGTTGTACTGGATGCATACCCGTTAGTCAGTCTACAGATTTTTCGATGACGATGCAACACCATGCACTGACCAAAGATGGTATATGTTATGATGCATGACTTTTGCCGGGAGAATTGTATTCAAAAAGTAATTATTGTCATAAATCTTTTTAATTTATCCAAAATCATTTGAGCAAAAATCAAAGGTGCAACTTTCAGATGTTGTAACCAGAATAGCCAACAATATAAGGTACAACATCAAGAGAGAATAGATAAATCACTGAATGATGGATTGAAGGGTTTTGCTGGCAATTATCAAGGTTTAACCATCAAAGGAAAAGCTCAGTGCTTCTGCCGAAACAGATTCAAAGCAAGATCAAAAGTTTGATTTGGCTGTCAAGCTAAGATCGGCGAGAAGGTCCAAACATGACCCAACCCACTTGATTCACAAAAGACCCTCTCAACTCTAAGTTAGCCTAGCAGATTACGTTGGCTCCTGCAACACAAAGTCTAGGCGGGCATTCAGATACAAGCAATATATTTTAGTACAACAACGTAACAAGCAAGGCAATCAAATCAATCCAAGATAACATGATGCATGCACGTACTACTCGTCCTCACAAACAAAAATAACTGCCAAGTAATCTTGGTCTTACGTGGTTAATTACGGTGGCATCATATAAATACGTCTCTCCCTGCAACAACTAGTCGATAAATCCTACCCGTTCAGAACCTATCGAATCATGGTTAGCATACCTGCAGAAAATCACAAGATATATATATATACCGAACCTTTCATGCCAGCATGTCATGAAAGCGTCCTCAAACATTACTGTTCACTATAGAAACAGCATCCGTACAATTACCGCCGTACAGACAACGTTAACATACGTTATCGAGATAACGTATTCACGGGGGTACCGCAAGATGCGGGGGTATTGCTATTCATACCCTGTACCTAACTATATACTCCTAATATAGTCAACCGAAGTTGGTACATTGGCAGCATCTCAAGTAGGCCACTGCTTGAGAAACAGCATTCGGTTCGCATCACCGACGGGAAAGCTAACTCCCCAGTTAGCTGAGGATCCTTACCTTCTTACCTCATCGTCGAAGGTGTCGTTACAGAATATAAGATTGGGTTGTGCATGAATTTAAGTTTTGACAGAAAAGTAATGCTGGTAGTTAGGGTTATATATATATATATACTATAGCCACTTTTAATTCCCTCATAAGCATTACCCTAGGGCTTTACGTACTAAGCATAATCCTTAACGAATCCAACGCAGCTTTGCCAAATATTTTGTTGATCAAACTTTTATACTGAAAGCATTTTTAAGGTAAAATGTATTTCTAGAGTAACCTTATAGCTCTGATACCAGCTGTGGCAGAACCAACCTGAATTATACCGGCTCAAGTACGCGAGTCCACTCCGGAGGGCTCCAACATACTTCAAACGGTATAATCCCTTGGCCTGTCGGGTTGCGTCCCGATAAACCACCGATACAGGATCAAATAAGGTTACCTCACACGAAGGTGAGTCCAGAGATACAGTCACCATCATATTTTACATCACAGGAAATTACATTACAAGAGTTTCCAAAAGCAGTACGAAGTTCCAAATTTAGAAAAATTATTACAAACTGTTAAAGTTATGGTTTTTGGCAGCAAAAAACATACGTGACGATATACAGCATGTCGTCAAGACGGATGTCATGCTAAGCCCGGGCACGACATCACTCGGTATCATCAGTATTGGCCGGGGACGGATCCTATTCCATGGACCAATCATTCGGAAGAGAACAGGGCCAAGACAGGGGAAGAGTAGGGTCTTCAAAGACATTAACTGAAAAACATATAACTAGCAAGACTGAGTATACTAATACTCAGCAAGGCTTACCCGGGTTTGGGTATACTTTAGCCCATAACTAAACTCATGAAGGCATGGTAAAGGTTCTAGGTTTATTTTCGGCTGAAAAGCAACAAAGAGTATAACCTATTTTTAAGTTTTAGCTTTCAGATTCTAGCTTGATTAGCCATTCTAGGTAAGCACCTATACTAAACAAGCAAGATAGAAATTATCATCCATCAAGATTATTCCATCAATAATTACACTTTTTACTCGATGTGGCAGAAGGAATAAGCAGTCTCAATCTTCGTGAGAAACGGATGATTCTGAATCGAATTCAACCTTGCAAGGTAAACCTAACGCACACGCTTGGAACATCCAAGGATCGTTCCGAAGCAACCGTTTCTCTCATATTCCGGGTTATGGATCAGGGCCACCACAAGCGACTGTAGGACCGTACACACACCAATCGTGCAGGACATACGTCTGTAGCGCGACTACATGACCCGTATTCCCGTCTGCCTTGCAGAACGTACTCCCACACGAGTGGTGGAGACATGTCCATTTGCCGGGCCATTCAGGTACTAGGCTTACCGCTTACCATATTTCGCGGCATGTGGCTAGTACTTTCAAATGCTTAGCCACCACTACCACACATATCGACCTTATCAACTTTTAACAAAACAGACAGGGTAAAACTTCAGGTCATGATACAACACATGACCCTGTCCATCATCCTTATAGTGCCTGTAGAATAGTAAACATTCAACTCCTATATCGCGCGAGTGACAGGAAATCACTCGACTTTTACCGGCCCTATTTAGCAGAGCGTCTACGCAATAAGGACTCAGGTTCAATACATTGGTTCCTAACATTCATGCATCTAGGATTTCATCTCAACTCCTAGACGTAATGCAAGATATATAGTATAATAATGAAATTGTAGTAACTTGAAATACTGGGGTATGCATCGGGGCTTGCCTTCTTGAGTGGGGTTGGAGTTAGGGATGTTATTATTATTATCTTCCGAACTTTGGTTCGGGGCTTCCGATAATCCTTTGGTGACATTCACTTGGTCTTCAGGAATATCCTCCGCAGACTCCTGGGAGATCTTGTAGGTACCGTTTAAGGAAGTAGTCGTATCTACATGCAATGCAAACATCATATTCAAAGTGTGCACATAAAGCTATTTTATTTCACGATAAAGTTGCAATCCAACATTCATTTCACATATTACTCGTATAACAATCAAAAGATCTGCAACTAAACTTGGATAGAGCTTTAGGTGGACAACCAATTAAGATGGGCTATTTGTTGAAGACTACAACAGAGTCGATTGGAAACAGTAGAGGTTTAGTCGATAGAATTGGTAAAGAAGGGAGCTCTCTGATAGAGTCGGAGTGCCCGATCTTTCGGTGAGTGGAGATAATTTTGATCTGGTGGAAGATGACCCTCACGATCCGACTACGACGAGCAAGCCCGAAGCGCCAATGCAATCGCTGAACCAAGTCCCTGTGGTTACCGACCTTGTTGATGCAAGATCAGCCTGATCACGAAGATCGTTTCCTGTACACAATCGAAGAACGAACAAGAAAAAGATGCGAGCAATCACAATATCACTCGAAGGTGGAGTTCTGAATCACACGAGGATAGCGCGTATTTGCGCGTGTTCAAGAGTAGCTAAAGCTAGATGTAAAACAAAACTCAAGTCTGAAAATAAAAGAGGAGTCTATCTAAATAGGGGGCACAGCCCCTGGCGGCCAGGAGGGGCGGCGCGCTACAGTACCACGGTACTGTTCACGCCTAGGGTTGCGAGGGTTGGGCCTCCTGTTGGGCCGACTGCTACTCTTCTAGGCCCTCGTTCTTCAATAGCATGATGTAGTTCAATTCCCTCGCACGGGCCCGAGTAATTGGCCCAGGTGGAGGGGATGGCGCCTGGGCCTGGAGTGGAGGCGCGCCTGGTGAGGATGGTCCCTAGACCTGGAGTGGAGGCGCCTGGGGTGCTTCTGGTGCTGCTGGTGTAGATGTGCTTGTATTGTAGTTGATGTCCTCATCAATCAACACTTAGCCATTTCGCCACATGGCACATGTTGCTCATCCTAGTATCTTTATGTGGACTAATCACCTGCGTATCTCAACATAATCACTTATTAGTCCACCTAGGTTGTCACTTAATTACCAAAACCAAACAAGGACCTTTCAGGCTATTTTATGATGGTTTCAAATCATCATAGATTAAATTAATCTGTGATGATTTCATTTAAAATGTAACGCGGTGTAATCTGTGACGCTCCATACATGGCGAAATTTGAGATCATCCCGGATACTGTTTTATGAAAGTTTTTCAGTGATCTATGATAAAATTTAACCATCATGGATTAACAGATTTTTTATAGTGAGAAAGGCCACCCCAGGAAAAGTGATTCCAATTCAACCCATTTCCAAGCATCCAAACAGGCCTCAGGTTAGTTTCGTTGTTTGCCAATCAGCAATCAATTCGTTGTTTGTTGAGACATGGCAGGTGTCACACCCGATTTATAAAGGACATAAATCGAGCAATCATATATGCGCCAGGATCAAGTCACGCATATATACAACAGAATCATCAAGATATCATAACACATATCACGTGAATCAATAATATAAATCATAAATGAAGTCTTTTAATGCAACCGAATCAAGAATCGGTTCAAGAGTTGCGGAAGCGTAAAAGAGATACATGTAGAGCTGGGCGCCACAGGGACATCGACTGGGAGACAAACGCCTAGAAGTCGTCGAAGCCGCTGACATAATCCTCCACGTTGCCGGGCACTGAGCAGCAGTCGAAGATATCCGAAATAGACCAGAAGAGTACAGATGCAAGTGTGAGTACAAACTAGTACTCAACAAGTATAACACAAACTATGAGGCTCTAAGGTTAGCTGACTCAACTGCAGTAGCTTTTAGTCTTGGCAAAATTTTATTAAAGCTAATTACTACAAGTGGATGAATTACCATAAACCCATATTGCATAATAAATTAATCAATATTAATTAAGAACTACTGAAAACCAACCAAACCACCACGATAACCCCACTAATCAGACGGAGGATCTGGGTCGCTCATGACTGTGAGCACAGCTGATATATCAGTTTTACACTCTCGAGAGGTTGCACAACTTTACCCACAAGTCATGAGCTACGCTAGTTGTTCATCACACTTCCGGGGGCCCACCTCTGGGGGTACAAGCACACAGCACAGACCAAGCCGGAGGAGCAGGGACCATTGAAGCTTACCACCCCTCTTGCCCACGCAGGTAAGTTACTCCCGAACCAAAATGAACCAATTATAAGTCAAGACCGTCCCATTCCAGTCTTGTGGTTGCGCGGTTGTCCCAGGTTGTCGCTCTATGTACCGGACCTTATGGAGAGTGGCCAACCAAGCACTAAGCACCGTGTTGGCCCCCTAAACCAAGTTTCTATAAAAACATCTTTTTAACGAGACGTGAGCCGCCCAAGCACACAGCACAGAGGGCCACTCTCAGAATTAAGTTGCATATAACCATTAATCAAATTTAATTAAAAAGGACCGAGGGGTGTGAGAGCGCGGCACCTAGCACAACTAACCAAAATGCAACCCAAGGTATTTATATAGGATAAGGTGGCTAGGAAGTCCTTATAGGCATACAATATTTAAATGCAGTATGAAATTGTATTTAAACAGTGATAGAATATTCATGTTATACTTACCTTCCTCGTACTCTCCCGGCTGCTACTCGAACTCCTCAGAAGAGGGCTCCTGGTACTGCTCCGGAGGCTCGACGTCTACTCACGATCGTAATCATCAAGCATGGTCCACACATACACACATGCACAACAAAAGCAAACTATAAGAAAACAGTACACCAACACAATAGAACAACACACAAAACTAGCCTAGAACTATTCTACGCATTACAACGATCGCGAGAGCGCAAAAACCATCTACAACGGAGCTAAGACGCGAAAACTAGACTTAAAACAAGGTCCAGGGGCTTTTCTGTAAGAAAACAGGAAAACCAGGTGGTTCTGCAAAAACCGAGGGCCTAAACCTAATTAAAGGGTAGACACAGGGGCTAGCCTGCAAAAACTCCAAGAAAGGACTGGAAAACCTAAATTTAGGAAGCCCAGGGGTCTAAACTATAAAAACAGGACCTATTTGCAAATACTTTTGAACTTCGGGTGGACTGCGGGTTGATTCCAGAGAAAGCCGAGGGTTCTTTAGCAAACTGGCTGGGCTGAAGCGGTCCACGCTGTTCTGGGCCACTGGATCTGATCTCTACGGCCCAGATTAGATCTGATCCGCGAAGGGGTACGCTTGATTCTCATCCCTCTGATCGGGATCTAACGCGCCGGATCAAGGATGGACGGCCGGGATTTAAAATAACCCCGAACCGGTACGCGTTGACGTGGACGCTCAGATTTTGATCCCACGGCTCAACTCAGACGGACTCGCGATCTAATCTCGGTTGTTGACTCCTGATCGGATGGCCCAGGGCAAAAGGGGAAAGGAGTAGGCGGCGCTGCGACGCCGGCGGCAAAACCCGCGGTGGCGCGGCTCGGGACTCACCGGAGCTCGGCGTTCCCGCCGCTCCGGTGGGCCAAACTTCACGACAACCGGCCAGGAAGCATCGCCGCGGCTCGGGGAACACGTCGAGGGTGAACAGAAGCGACCTAGATGACCATGGCTGCGGAACGATGGCGAGGGGCGGCTCGGGGCGGCGGACTCGCCGGCGAGCACGCGTTCTAGGCGCTGCTGGCTGCCAAGGACTACAACATCCAGCCCAACAGAACCAGGGAGAGGAGGCGAGGCTCACCGAGGGGCTATGGAGGCTGGAGATGCGACGGAGGGAGAAAGACGACGATGACCGGCGGCGGAGGGGATCGGGCTCTCGCGGGAAGGGGTGATGCAGGGGCGATCCAAGCTGCTGATCACCTTGGACCAGCTCAAGGGGTCCCTGCGGAGGTGTACAAGGGGTCAGCACGGCCAAAGGCCCGACAACGGCGAGAAATCAACGCGGCGGAGCAGCTCACCGGCGGCAACACCTCGGTGAAATCTCGGCGATGCAGAGGTGTAGGGCCCAATTGCTAGGTTCGGGGAGCTTCTGGGTGGCGAGGGAAGGCGGATGCGGGGGTTGTCGGGGTCGGGGGCACGGCGGAGCGTCCGGACCACGGTGAGGCCGAGGAGGTTGGCGCGGCGGAGGAAAGGGGTGGCGGCGCTAGGGGTCTCCGTTGGCGGCTAGGGTTAGGGCATGGGTTGGTGAGGGTGCCGGGCTTCGGTTTAAAGGGATAGCCGGTGATCTCGACGTGCGGGCCCGAGGCGAGGGAGTCGTCAGAGATCATGCGGGCGGGTAGAGCTCGGGAAGGAAAGAAACAGAGGGAGGAGGAGAAACTGACGGGTGGGCCTCGGTTGCCAGAGAGAAGGAGAAAGGAGAGCGCGCGGGCGGGGAGAAGAGAAAGGCGCCGACAGGTAGGACCCGCGCATCGGACTGAGAGAGAGGAGGAGGCTGGCGCTCGGGCTGAGGGGAAACTGGGCCGGGGCGCGGCCCACGCGGGGAGGAAAGGGAGCTGGGCTCTGGGGCGGTTTGGGCTGGGGAAAAAGGGAGGGAGAGAGAGAGCCCGCGGGGGGGGGGGGGGAAGAGAAGGGAGAGAGCCTGTTGGGCTGGTCTGGCTGATGGGCTGCTTCTTCTTTTCCTTTTTGCTCTTCTTTTTCTTTTCCCAACTTAAACTAAATCAAACAAATCTATTTGAATTCAAATAAATTTGAATTCAAACCCTATACACTCAACACATTTAAAACAATGCTCCAGCATGAATGCACAAACAAGTTGATCTTATATTAAATTTTATTTTCTTGTGTTATAAAATTACTTTAAATGCCACAAAAAATTAGAGAAAACCCTGTAAATTTTATTTAAGCCAAAATAAACTCATTAAAATTAGGGAAATTACATTGGGGTGTTACAAACCTAGCCCCCTTACAGGAATCTCGTCCCGAGATTCGGATAGGCTAGCTAGCAAAGAGATCGGGATATGTCTTTCTCAACTCATCTTCTCGCTCCCACGTAGCCTCATCCTCCGTGTGGTGACTCCACCGAACACGGCACATCTTGATCCTCCTATTTCTGGTGACTCTCTCGGATGTCTCCAGAATCTTCACCGGATGCTCGGTGTAGGTCAGATCCTCTTGCACATCTAACCCTTCTATTGGTGCTTGCTCCTCTGGCACTCTCAAACACTTCTTCAGCTGCGACACGTGAAACACATCATGCACCCCTGAGAGGTTGGGAGGCAACTCCAAACAATATGCCACCTCACCCTTCCGTTACAACACCTTGAACGGACCGACATATCAAGGGGCTAGCTTCCCTTTCACATTAAACCTGCGAATTCCTCTCATCGGCGAGACCCTCAGATATACATAATCTCCCACTGCAAAGGTCAGATCTCGACGATGAACATCCGCATAACTTTTCTGATGAGTCTGAGCGACCCTCAGATCCTCTCGCACCTGCTGTACCAGCTGCTCTGCATCCTCGATGATCTCCGGACCAAATACCTGCCTCTCACCAATCTGATCCCAATACAGCGGAGTCCTGCACTTCCGACCGTACAAAGCCTCGAAAGGAGACTTCTTCAGACTGGCCTGATAACTGTTATTATACGAAAACTCTGCATAAGGCAAGCACTTATCCCAGCTGGTGCCGTACTGAATAGCACAAGCTCGAAGCATATCCTCCAACACTTGGTTGGTCCTCTCCGTCTGCCCATCTGTCTGAGGATGATAAGCGGTACTGAAGTGCAGCTTCGTATCCAACGAATCATGCAGCTACTCCCAGAACCGTGAAGTGAACTGAGATCCTCGGTCAGATATAATCTTCTTCGGAACTCCATGCAGACAGACAATCATGGAGATGTACAACTCTGCAAGTCTAGCACTGGAGTAGGTAGTGTTCACCGGAATGAAGTGGGCAACCTTCGTCAACCGATCCACTACTACCCATATAGAGTTGTACCCTTTCTGAGTACGAGGCAAGCCAGCAATGAAGTCCATGGTGATCTCCTCCCATTTCCACTCTGGAATCTTCAACGGCTGCAATAACCCTGCTGGCCTCTGATGCTCTGCCTTGACACGCTGACAAGTGTCACAGATAGCCACGTACTCCGCAACTGAACGCTTCAACCCATACCACCAGAATCGTTCCTTTAGGTCGTAATACATCTTTGTACTGCCTGGATGGATAGAATATGCTGTATCATGAGCCTCACTCAGAATCAACTTCCTGAGGTCCTTCACATCCGGCACACATATACGTCCCTTGTACCACAAGGTACCCTGATCATCCTCTCTGAAATGGGGTGCCTTGCCAATCTTGAGCAACTCACGAATCTCCTGCAGCTTCTTATCATCCTTCTGATGCTGCCTGATCTCTGCCTCTAGAGTGGCTTCTGCCTCAAATGCTGCACTCGAGGTATGATGCAAGAAACCCAGACTCAGCCGCTCAAATTCCTCGCATAACTCCTGAGGCATCTGGAAGGCCACGGCCATGTTAACATAGCTCTTCCTGCTCAGAGCATCTGCTACAACATTAGCCTTGCCCGGATGATAGTGAATCTCCAGGTCATAATCCTTGACCAACTCTAGCCATCTTCTCTGCCGCATGTTCAGCTCACTTTGAGTGAAAATATACTTGAGGCTCTTGTGATCAGTGTAAATATCACACCTCTGCCCAAACAAGTAATGCCTCCATATCTTCAGAGCATGCACAACTGCGGCTAACTCCAGATCATGAGTGGGATAATTCAGCTCGTGCCGGCGCAACTACCACGAAGCATAAGCGATAACTCTGCCTTCCTGCATCAGAACGCACCCAAGACCATCCCTTGAAGCATCACAATACACAGTGAACCTCTTGCTCTAGTCTGGCAGGGTAAGGACTGGCGCCGTAGTCAACCTCTTCTTCAGCTCCTCGAAGGCATTCTGACGCTCATCAGTCCAAGAGAAATCCACACCCTTCTCCAGCAAGGAAGTCAAAGACTTCGCAATCTTGGAGAAATTCTCAATGAACCTCCGATAATACCCTGCTAAGCCCATAAAAGAGCGGACTTCCTTCACTGTCTGCGGTACCACCCAGTCAAGTACATCCTTCACCTTTCCGGGGTCCACAGCAATACCTCCTTTGGAGATGACATGACCGAGGAATGGAACCTCGTCAATCCAGAATTCGCACTTGCTGAGCTTGGCATACAGCTTGTGCTCTCTGAGCCTCTGCAACACAAGCCTCAGATGCTTCTCATGCTCCGCTTCTGACTTGGAATATATCAGGATATCATCAATGAATATCACCACAAAAGTGTCCAGATAATCCATGAAAACCTTGTTCATCAGATGCATGAAGAAAGCCAGAGCATTGGTCAAGCCAAAGGACATGACCGTATACTCGTATAGCCCATACTTGCAGGTGAAGGCCGTCTTCGGGATATCCTCTGGACGAATCTTCAACTGATGATAACCCGAACGCAGATCAATCTTCAAGAACACACAAGCACCCTGAAGCTGATCGAAAAGATCCTCAATACGGGGCAGTGGATGCTTGTTCTTGATAGTAACTGCATTCAGATCCCAATAATCGACACACATCCTCTTCGCACCATCCTTCTTCTCTACGAGCAAAACAGGAAAAGCCCAAGGAGAGAAGCTGCGACGGATATAGCCCTTGGCTAGCAACTCATCGATGGTCTTTTGACTTCCTCGTGCTCAACAGGTGCCATACGATAGGGCCTCTTAGCAATAGGGGCTGTGCCAGGTAAGAGATCAATGGAAAACTCGATGTCGCGATCAGGCGGCATACCTGGCAAATCATCCGGAAAGACATCCGGGAATTCACACACCACACAAATACCATCCGTGGGTCTAGCCTCCATCTGATGAAGAAATCCATAAGGCTCTGTGGCACCGATAGTGACCTCCTGACCATCCGGTGCTGATAGAAGAACAGTCCTCTGAGCACAATCTATCCGAACTCCCCACTTAGCAAGAGTCTCCATCCCGAGGATCACATCAATGCCCTTGGTGTCTAGCACCATCAGATTCGCACTGAACTCTACCCCCCTTATGGCCACACTGACTCTGGGACAGAAGATATGAGACCTCAACTGCCCTCCCGGTGATGATACTAACATGCACCTCTTTAATGTGCTAATAGGAATACCATGATGCTCAACAAAAGACTGGGTGATGAAAGAATGCGTAGCACCAGTATCAAAAAGCACTGTAGCAGGATGGATGTTGACCATAAACGTACCAATAACCACGTTAGGAGCCTCGGCCGCTGACTCGGCCGTCACGTGGTTCACACTGCCCTGAGCTGGGGCCTTGGGCGGTGCTGCACGCCCCTACTGTCCTGCCTGCGCCTTCCGAGGACAGACGTTGGTGTAGTGGCCAACCTCGCCGCAGTGGTAGCAGGCCCGGGGAAGTACTGCAGCCTGCTGCCCAGGAGGAGGAGTGGGCGCTCCCTGCCTCTGAGCTGGTGGAGGCGGAGGCGCTGGAGGCCTCTGACCCTACCCTGCCTGCTGCTGAGGCCGGGGAGGATACTACTGCCGCTGCTGGTACTGCTGGGGCAGCCTCTGCTGCTGCTGCTGCTGGGGATGCTGATATCGGGGCCGAGTGTTGCTGCCCGACGAAGAGGGAGCCATCATCCTCTTCTAATCCTCAATCTCCCGGCGCTTACGCTCGGTGTTGAGGGTAGCATCAACCAGATGGTTGAAACTGTCGAAGCGGAGGTTCAGCAGCGCATACTGGATGTGATCATCCAGTCCCTCCTTGAAATACTCCTGCTTGTCGCTATCACGGGCGACGTCAGTAGGGGCATAACGGGCCAGCTGAAGGAAACGGTCACAGTACTCCGTCACCGTCATCGATCCCTGAAATAACGAACACAGATAACAAGGATAGAAATCGCTCAATATGTCAGGCTTACGAAAGAGATCAAGGATAGATCGAAGCTCAAAAGAAGTTGCAGGGAATTCCATTCAAATTTATCTGCTTAAGGGCACGGAACTCCTTCTGCTTCGTCTTCATAATGCCCTCAGGAATGTGGTGGCTCCTGAAGCGCTCGCGGAACTGGTCCCACGTGAGAGCATCACGGTCCTGAGCTGGGTAGGACTCCCACCAGTCGAGAGCGGAGCCTCGCAGCTGCCCTGCTGCGTACAGAACCCGCTCCCGGTCGTCGCACTGAGCAACAACCAACTGGCGCTCCACTGAGCGAAGCCAGTCGTCCGCCTGGAGTGGGTCCGTGGCGTGAGAGAAGGTTGGAGGATGACCTCTCAGGAAATCCGCACGCCGATCACGAGGTTGAGGCGGCGGAGGAGGCGGTGGCTGGGCGTGGATCTGCTGAAAGAACTGCTCCGGGGTCAGTGGTGGCGGCATCGGCATCGGCTGACCAGTACCCTGGTTGTTCTGCTCCTGCTGGTCAGAACCGGAACCGGTGCGCCTGGTGTTCACCATCTGATTGCAACAAACGAAATTTATGAGAAGAAGATATTATGCAGATGCGGAAATGAAACTTCGACAGGATATGGCAGAGAGAAAAGAGTATAGGTTTTACCCCCAACGATCTAACTCAATTTTATTATTTTGTTCAAGTCTGTGTTAGGGTCAATTTGCATGAACAAGTGTAACTAATAGACTATGCAATCAACCAAAAATCCAAATCAAACATTTGCACAATAACAAACATTCAATATTCACAACTTAGTCGAGTTTATCACACTACTCGACTAACACACTCGTTCTAGCGTATTTTCATTGGGATAGCTTAAACTTATAGCTTATAGGGTTAGACACTCAGGCCAACGTCTACGGGAAACTCAAGCTATTTCTCAGAAAAGACAGGAGAGAGATAGCAAATCAAGGACTTAAGACTCAAGGAATAGAAGTAGGAAATGATGTTAGAAGATTTGCGGAAGCAAGGCAAGAGAAAATGTGACAGTTTATGTGCTTGTAAGTTAGACATATATTTGTTAGTGTGAAATATGTGTTTGGTTGTATAAAGCTTGTGTGTGATATGTGAAGCTTTTGAAAATTTAAAGTGCAAGTAAAAAGGGTAATTTTTATAATTACAGAAAAACCTAGGGTTGTTTTTGTAAAATGTAATTGGACAGAAGGTAACTTCAAAATAAGAGAAGGGTGGTTTTGCAAATATATTTTTCTTAATCTACTCCCTGTAAAAAATTATATATTTATCCAATAGTTGTATTTAAAACATATGTGTTGAAGTGTATAAAAAAATTTTGGGTAAAGTTGTAAAAATAAGGGTATTTGTGTAATTTTATAAAAGAACAAGTCCTTTTATGCAAAATAGGTGATTTACAAAAGTAACTTTCCAAAATTACTAGAAGTAAAAAGGTAATAATGTAAGTAATCATGACTTACATAGCATCTTGCAAACAGGTCCAAGGTTATATGTAATTTACACTAACAATGACAAAGATTTTATAAAATTGAAGTTTAGTCCAAGTCTTAAAATAAAACCTCATATTTTGAGTTTTGAAGTTCAAACCCTATAACAAAGTTGTAGAGCTTGAAAAGTTGTACAACTTTCATTTTGGTCACATTTATGTTTGAGCCCTAGAACAGTAGTTAAATTTGTTTTTACCAAGAGGTCCCTGTAGATTTCTAAAATTACAAACCAGTCCTTGGGAAATTCCCTTTTTCTTCCTCCTCTGGCGTTGCTCTGTTTTTGCTCTGCAACCGCCGCTGTGCCAACCATCATCGCCACCTCCTGCTGCAAAGATTTTCACGTGTCCCCTCAGCAGGCAAGAGCAGCTCACGACAGCAGCCCATCCTCATCTCCTTTATCTGGCTCCCATCCTTATCCCCATTCCATTTTTTCCTTCTCTCTCTCTATCTTCTCCTCCACGCGGATGCAGAGAGCGGGCGGTCCCACGCGGGGCGCTGCGCGGCCGGCGGCGCGGCTCAGCGCAGGCGCGCGCGAGCGCGCGCTGCTCGGGCGGCCGGCCGCGGGAGGAGCGGCGGCCGGCGTGGGCACAGATGCGCGGCCCAAGCGCGCGCGGGGGCGGCCCAGGAGGAGGAAGCGCGTGGAGCGCCAGGCGGCGAGCGGCAGCGGCCGGACGCGGCCAGGCGCGAGCGGCAGCGGGAGCCGGCGGCTGGCGTCGCGCGGAGGAGCGAGGCGCGCGCGCACAGGCGCGCGGGGCGGGGCCGGACCAGGCGCACGCGGGCGTCGGGGCAAGTGGAGGCGGCGGCTCGGCACTGCGCTGGCGGCGCGGGAGCAGCGCTCGGCCAGGCGCGGGCGAAGCCCAAGGCGGCGAGCGGAGTATGCAGGCGGGCTGGCGGTTCGGCGCACGCGTAGGCGGCGCGGCTGCGCGGCGGGCCCGGGTGAGCTACGGCCGCAGCCCGAGCGCGTGGAAGCAGGCGGGATGCAGTGGCTGGCGCTGGACGGAGCACGGCCAGGCAGAGCGCAGGAGGGCGGACGGCAGGAAGGGAGCAGGCGTGCGCAAGCGGTTGGGCCGGGCAGTTCGGCTTGACGCGGAGTACGCAGGGCGGCCGTGCGCGTGGGAGCGGGCTCGGGTGAGCGGTTCCGAGCGGCTGGTGGCGGCACGGGTGCAGACGCCAGGCGAGCACATAGGCTAGGCCAAGTGGTGTAGTGTAGGTGGCCGTATTCCACGTCGGGGAGCTGCAACACGAGGGGGAAATTGGAGGGCAGGTGATACGCTGTTGTTCGGGCGACGCGCGCGTGGCGCGGACGGCGGGTTGAGCGGAGGCTGGGCCGAGCACACGGACGAGCGTGCGGAGCGCGCGACGCGACCACGGTTAGGCACTGAGTGGCTCGGTTTGAGTGCGCACAGGCGCGACGCAGGAGCGGAGCTCAGGGCTCGCGATGCCGCGGCGCGACGACTCGGCACGGACCCGCACGGGGCAAACAATGGAACCGCGCGTGAAGGACGTCGGAGATCGTTGTGGACCGAAGGCGGCTGTCAGACGTGACGAGCTCGAAGGAGCCTCTATGCAACCAAACACAACTGTAATGAGCTACAGCAGATGGAACTCGCCATTACCGCCGGTGAGAAACTGAGGGCCTTTCTACGAAGCTCTTTTATTATTTCATGTGTGCAAAGCAACTAACTTATAAAATTCGTAGGAAATGATATAAAAATCGTAAAATGTCAAATGAAGATGTTATAGAATCCTTGTGAGTAGATTTATGCAGTATGTGTATAATTTTGTATGTGTTAGTAGAAAAATCTCACTTTAGACTTTTGCTTATACTTGTTAGGGTTAAATTCGTATCTGTAGTTGTACTGCTCCAATTACAATGAATTACAATTCATTTATATAATCTTTCCAAGTTGTTGAAGAACAACATCCTTGGTAGGTTAGACATCTAGGTATGAATTTCTGAAGTTACCCGTCAGGTTTTGCTCATGTGCTGTGTAGACCTTAATGTTTATGATGTTTGGTTAACCTTCATTTATATAGATGCTTATGCCTTTACCCTGGTTTTAATTGCAATCTTGTTAGAGCCCTTTCTATATAAAGATCCTGGTCATACCTTGTGTATCGACTACTTAGTTGATATACCTTTGTAACCAGGCTTAGCAATCGGCTATTAGTTCAGCCGATTTTCGATAGGCGTAACCCTATCGACCATGAGCCTTTTAACTTCTTCCTTATCGGCAAAAGCCCCTCGGCCGATGTTAACCACCCTATCGGTCCGATCCAATGTTAGTGCCCTAATTGACCCAGTTCAATCTAGACAACCGCGTTGGCTATACGTCAATCGGTTGTTTTGTTGGTAAAATCGAACCAATCAAACACTAATTACTTCGGTTAACACTTTAGTCAATAGTCGGATAGGCACATTCAATAGAGAACGTATTTATCGGCTAAGCACAGCCAGTACAGCATAAGGAATCGGTTACTTATGCCGATTCACAAAATCTAACGCATGTGCACATATTAGCTCGACCGATGTTCACACTGTTGACTAGTTTACTAATGCACAATCAACTAGTTACATACCCTGATCGGCTAGCATGCTGATGTTCACAGGTCGACTAGTTTGTTAAGAATACATTTTGGCTATGTCGATGCGCATGGTGATCAACTAACCCTCCGATTTAAATAACGTATCGGCTGCACATAGTCGACGTATCGGAGATGCACACACGATCTTAGAGTTCTGTTACCCTTTGATCTAAGCCGATTCCAGTTTTCCCATAGCGGTCAAATATGGCCGGTCAATCCTTAGTTTTCCTATCCTTATCCACACACTGTTATCAGCCGATTTATCGGCTGAGAGATCGGCTATATGCTTACCGGTTACATACCCTCAACCACATCCTTTTTAGTCTAAGTCTACACTTATGGTCTCACCAACCTAGTTTAATATTAGTGTTCTGTTACACCTAATTCTTGTAACAGGTCTAACTTAGATAACCCCATCGGCTGTACATCACTCAATTGTGATACTGATGTAATCCAGCCGATGCAATCACACCTAGTTACCTAAGATAACACTTAAGCACATCGTAGTTAGGCACAACCAGTGCAGAGTAGGACAATCAGCTACACAGCTGATTCACCAATCGGCTGAATACGCTGAGACCGACCGTACGGATACATAGTTTGACTAGTCTATCAATACACCATCGGCTAGTTACTCACATTAGTCAACTAGCTATGCCGATACATCACTCGACTAATTCTACCCGATGTATAAATTGGCGAATGTGCCGATACACCAAATCGGCTAGAAGGTCAAATCACCAATCGACTAGTTTTGCTAAAGCATGAATCCGATATGCTGATACGCACGTGATCAGTTAAGTACGCCGATGCTCACACAGATTAGTTAGGACACAGCCGCTTTAGGAAACATCCCTCTACTAAAGTGATCGATGTTTTCATCGATCAATTAGAAAACCAGTGCACCTGTCAATCGGCTACCCAGACCAAGTACACAACCTTGGATCAGTAAGATCGCACAGTAGACACGCCTCTGTTAGGCCCGACCAAAGCACGTCTATCGGCTAAACCTGATGCATCCTCATCGGTTAAGGTCAAGATCTATACGCCAACTAATTAAATAACTGAACATGCTACCTAATGAAGTTAGTATAGATGTTTAGGGTAAACCCCCTGTTGCCTAACGAGACTAGTTAGTTTAGTTAATACTCGATAAATGACTGCCCAGTACAGGGTAGTTAGGTTGTTTGTCGAAATGTAATGTTCTTTTATTTGGATTGCAACTATATTGTGAATTGAAATAAAAGCGTATGCATTCATTGAACTCCATCTTGCATATCATATAGACTCGACCACTCTCGCCGACGGAGATTATCAACTGATTTCGGAACCAGAAGGAATTTGTTCTGAAGATTCCGAGAACTTCGTCGCGGAATTATCTGAAGTCCTGAACCAAAGTTCAGAAGATCTTAACTTTACTGACTTCAGCCCTACCAGTAAAGGCAAGCCCCGGACATAACCCCTACTTTATTACACTGCAACCTATATTATATATATATATATCTCTATGCATTATGTTCTTAGGAATTGTTTGGAAACCTTAGTTGCATTATTCCAGGAACCAATGTCTTGAACATTAAAACTAAGTCCGACTAGCTGCTCTGCTTATAGGACCGGTAGAAGTCAAGTGATTTCCTGTCACTCGCGCGATATAGGAGTTGTAATGTTTACATTCCTGTTGTCACTATAAGGATGCCAGACGGGAGATTCATGAGGTATCATGGTCAAGATGATACCCCGTCTGTGTTGATGAATTTGATAAGGTCGCAGTGTGTGGTAGCGGTGGTTAAGCGTTTGAAAGTACTAGCCACATGCCGTGAAATATGGTAAGCGGTAAGCCTAGTAACCGATCGGCCCGAGGAGTGGACATACCCCCCACCACATGTATTTGCTTCTTTTGGTTACTTTGTTCGACGTGTAGGCATATGTGTTGCTGGGCAACCAGGAGTACGGGTTTTGTAGTCGCGCTACAGACGTACTTCCTGCACTTTGGAAGTGCATATGACCTGCAGTCGCTTGTGGTGGCCCTGATCCACGAGTCGGAATGAAAGGCAAACGGTTGCTTCGGAACGACCCTGTGGTGTTCCAAGCGTGTGAGTTAGGTTTACCTTGCAAGGGTTGAATCTCGATTTAGGAATCGTCCGCCTCTCACGATGAATGAGACTGCTTGATCCCTTTACCACATAGAGTAATAAGAGCAACTTTATGATTATCAAAGATGATATTTGATTAAAAATTCTACCATGTTTGAGTAGTTATAGGTGCTTACCTAGAATGGTTAATCCACTAGAATCTGAAAGCTAAAAGTTGAAAGTAAGGATCTACTCTTTGTTGCTTTTCAGCTGAAAACTCTACCCAAAGCTAAAAGCCTTCATAAGTCTAGTTACATGGCTAAGTATACCATGAGACGGGTAAGCCTTGCTGAGTATTAGTATACTCAGCCTTGCTAGTTATATGTTTTTCAGGTAAAGCCTTTGAAGATCCTACTCTTTCCTTGTCATGGCCCTGTGCTTTTCCAGAAGATTGGTCCAAGGAGTGGGATCCGTCCTCGGCCAACATTGATGATACTGAATGATGTCATGTCTGGGCTTCGCATGACATCCGTCTTGTTGACGTGCTGTAGATCATCGCGTATGTTTTCCGCTGCTAAAAATCATAGCTTAAACAGTTTGTATTGTTTTCTCTAAATTTGAAACTTTGTACTACTTTTATAAACTCTTGTAATGTAATTTCCTATAATGTAAATTATGATGGTGATTGTATCTCTGGACTCACCTTCGTGTGAGGTAACCTTATTGATCCTGTGTATCGGTGGTTTATCGGGACGTTACCCGACAGGCCAAGGGATTATACCATTTGAAGCACGTTGGAGCCCTCAGGAATGGACTCGCGTACTTGAGCCGGTATAATTCAGGTTGGTTCTGCCACAGAAAAGAAGTCCTAAACTCGACCAATTCTATCTAGGCTTTGTCTTACAGTCGATATGGCTCTGATACCAATCCTGTCACACCCGATTTATAAAGGACATAAATCGAGCAATTATGTGGTAGAACCAACCAGAATTATACCGGCTCAAGTACGCGAGTCCAATCCTGAGGGCTCCAACGTGCTTCAAACGGTATAATCCCTTGGCCTGTCGGGTAACGTCCCGATAAACCACCGATACACAGGATCAAATAAGGTTACCTCACACGAAGGTGAGTCCAGAGATACAATCACCCTCACATTTTACATCTCAGAGACTTACATTACAAGAGTTTCCAAAAGAAATACGAAGTTTCAAATCCAGAGAAAAGATTACACACCGTTAAAGCTATGGTTTTTGGCAGCGGAAAACATACGCGATGATCTACAGCACGTCGACAAAACGGATGTCATGCTAAGCCCGGGCACGACATCACTCGATATCACCAGTGCTGGCCGGGGACGGATCCCATTCCACGGACCAACCTTCTGGGAGAGCACAGGGCCAAGGCAAGGAAAGAGTAGGGTCTTCAAGACATGACCTGCAAAACATATAACTAGCAAGGCTGAGTATACTAATACTCAGCAAGGCTTACCCGGGATTGGGTATACTTTAGCCCATAACTAGACTTATGGAAGCTTGAAATTGTTCTGGATTTAGTTTTAGCTGAAAAGCGATAAAGGTAGATCCTTAATGTCAACTTTTAGCTTTCAAATTCTATGTGATTATTCAATCTAGATGAGCACCTATAGCTATTCAATCATGGTAGAATCTTTGGTCAAACATCATCGTTGATAATCATATGATTGCTCTTATTACTCAATGTGGTAAAGGGGGTAAGCAGTCTCATTCATAGTGAGAGGTGGACGATTCCTGAATCGAGATTCAACCTTGCAAGGTAAACCTAACTCACACGCTTGGAACACCACAAGGTCGTTCCGAAGCAACCGTTTACCTTTCATTCTGACTCGTGGATCAGATCCACCATAAGCGACTGCCGGAACATACGCACTCCCAAAGTGCAGGACATACGTCTGTAGCGCGACTACAAAACCCGTATTCCTGGTTGCCCTTGCAACACGTATTTCCTCAGTCGAACATAAGTAACCAGAAGAAGCAAAATGAGTGGTGGGAGGTATGTCCACTTCTCGGGCCGATTGGCTACTAGGCTTACCGCTTACCATATTTCGCGGCATGTGGTTAGTACTTTCAAACGCTTAACCACCGCTACCACACGCTGCGACCTTATCCAATTCAACAACACAGACGGGGTATCACCTCAACCATGATACCTCATAAAACTCCCGTCCGTCATCCTTATAGTGATAACAGAAATGTAAACATTACAACTCCTATGTCGCGCGAGTGACAGGAAATCACCCGACTTCTACCGGCCCTATTAGCATCGCAGCTAGCCGGACTCAAGTGCTAGTATTCAATACATTGGTTCCTAGGAGAATGCAATTAGGGTTTCAAGCAATTCCTAAGAACTTAATGCATAGAATACGTAAATAGATATAGATTGCAGTGTAATAAAAATAGTAGGTTATGTCCGGGGCTTGCCTTTACTAGTGGGGCTGAAGTCAGTAAAGTTAAGATCTTCCGAACTTTGGTTCAGGGCTTCAGATAATTCCGCGACGAAGTTCCCGGGGTCTTCAGGATAACCTCCTCCTGGTTCCAGGATTAGCTGGTAATCTCCGTCGGCGAGAGTGGTCGAATCTATATGATATGCAAGATGGAGTTTAACGAATGCATACACTTTCATTTCAATTCACGATAAAGTTGCAATCCAAATAAAGGAACATTACATTTTGACAAACAACCTAACTACCCTGTACTGGGCAGTCATTTATCGGGTATCAACCAAACTAATTAGTTACGTTAAGCAACAGGGTGGGTTACCCTAAACATCTATACTAACTTCATTAGGTAGCATGTTTGGTTATCTAATTGGTTGGTGTATAGGTCTTGGCCTTAACCGATGAGGATGCATCAGGTTTAGCTGACTGATGTGCTTTGGTCGTCCCTAACAGAGGCGTGTCTACTGTGCGATCTTACTGATCCAGGGTTGTGTACTTTGGTCTGGGTAGCCGATTGATAGGTGCACTGGTTTTCTAATTGATCGATGAAAACATCGATCACTTTAGCAGAGGGATGTTTCCTAAAGCAGTTGTGTCTTAACTGAAATGTGCTTAAAGGTTATCCTAGGTAACTAGGTGTGGTTTGCATCGGCTGGATTACGTCAACACAACAATTGAGCGCCGTACAGCCGATGGGGTTATCTAAGTTAGTCCTATTTCAAGAATTAGATGTAACAGAACACTAATATTAAACTAGGTTGGTGAGGCCATAAGTGCGGAATTAGACTAAAGAGGATGTGGTTAAGGGTATGTAACCGGTGAGCATATAGCCGATCCCTTAGCCAATAAATCGGCTGATAACAGTGTGTGGATAAGGATGGAAAAACTAAGAATTGACCGGCCATATTTGTCCGCTATGGGAAATAACTGGAATCGGCTTAGATCAGTGGATAATAGAACTCTAAGATCGTGTGTGCATTATCAATATATCGACTATGTGCAGCCGATACTTTATCTAAATCGGATGGCTAGTTGATCACTGTGCGCATCGGCATAGCCGATTTGTGTTTTTAGCTAACTAGTCATTTTGTGAACATTGGCCGAGCTGTGCATCAATATATCCAGCCGATTTTCACTCTCAGTGTTCTACCGTAGAGCTTGTGCATATCGGCCGTGTAGCCGATTTCCCACTCTGTACTGGCTGGACTTAGCTGATAGATACGTTCTCTTTTTGGATGTGCCTATCCGATTCTTGACTGGAGTGTTAACCTAAGTAATTAGTGTTCGATCGGCTCGATTATATCAGCAAAACAACCGATTGACGCATAGCCGATGCGATTGTCTAGATCGGCTAGGTCGGTTAGGGCACTAACATCGGATCGGACCGATAGGGTGGTTAACATCGGGCCGAGGGGCTTTTGCCGGTAGGGAAGAAATCAAAAGGCTCATGGCCGATAGGGTCACGCCTATCGAAAATCGGCTGAACTAGTGGCCGATTGCTAAGCCTAGTTACTAAGTAGTCGATACACAAGGTACACTAGGATCTTTACATAGGAAGGGGCTCTAACAAGATTGTAGTCAAGACCAGAGCAAAGGTATGAGCATCCATATGAATAAGGGTTAATCAATCATCACAAAAAGTCTGCCATAGGGCAGCAAGTACATCAGGCATGGTGCACAATTTATCTTTAGTCAATCTATGGCAAGGACTTTGGTTACCAATAGCTAATTAAGTTTAGCGTCACACAAATAGTAGGCTAAATATAAATCAAACATTTCACGTTCGAATTAGACCCCTCTTATGCTTTAAAGTTGCACAACAAGTCTAATTATTAGCTATTTCTTCTATAAAACAAATTGAATTGATTAACTTAAAAGAATTTAAGTTACAAAGCAAAATTAGGTTTGAAAATTCTATATCAATTCATACTTCATCTATAGGGATTGCATACCAAAAATCAGGATCAACAAAGTTAACATGTAGGAGCTATGGATATTACACTCTCTTATCTTAGATTTAACATAGATTCAAAAATATTTGGTTTCATATCAAACTCACATAATAAAAGTTGTAGAGTTCAAAATCTAGTTTCCAACAAAACTGGTTTTGCAATTTTTGGAATTTCCTACAGTCCTCTATTGAATTTAAAAGTCAAAAATACCACTCACATGAAATAACAAGCATCTATTTACTTCTATTTTAAACACAGCACAAACCATATACTTTCATAACATGGTCATAAGACAAAAGTGATAGAGTTTGGAATAAGGATTCAAGTCCAACTGGTTTTACATTTTTTTGAATTTTCTACGATTTCCTAGGAATTTTCAAAGTTCAGCACATTGGAAAAGAAGAAGACCCAAAATCTTTCATTTAGACCCTTGGAAAGAGTTAAATCTTCGCGAACAGGTCCCTCTGCCATTGCCGGCCAGAGCAAGCTCGGTCTGGGCTCCAATCCGGCGAAGGGAAGGCTCGGGTTGCAGGGGAAAGGGGGTGGGGAGCGAGAGGGAACCACGACGTACCCGTTTGAGGGCTTGGCCGGGCTTGGGGAGGCCGGGAAGATGGTCGCCGGCGGGAGACAGTAGGGCGGCGGCGGAACAGCACTGGGAGCAGCGCTCCGGCGAGGGAACGGCGCGAGGGGGTGGGGGATTAGCTTCAGGAGGCCTCGGGGTAGCTACTTATAGGGAGGAGAGGGCACGGGAGGGGCGCTAGGCCGAAGGACCACGGCGGCGTGGAGAAGCTGGCCACGCAACGGCTCGGGCGGCGGCGTGAGACACGTGGGGCGCGAGGAAAAGCCACGGGAGCGAGCTAGGGCAAGGAGCAGGGCTAGAGCGGCGCCTAGGAGGGAGGGGGAGCGAGGGGGGGCTGCACTGGCCGGCCGGTACTCCGAGGAATTGCGGCGAACAGTAAAAACAGGGGAGTAGAGGAAAACAGCCAGAGGAAGAAGAAAGGTTGAGGACGACTGGACCAAAATGCGATTTTCCAAAATTCCAGGGACCTGTCTGTAAACCAGCGATAACTTTTAAGTTAGGGCTCAAAAGGAAAAGTGTTCAAAATGAAAGTTGTGAAACTTTTTAAGCTCTACAACTTTGTTTTAGGGTTTGAAATCAAAAACTCGAAGTATGCAACTTTATTTTGAAACTTGGAACTAACTTTAAATTTTATAAAGATTTTGTCCTTGTTAATTATTTTACACATAACTTGGGCCTAAATGCAAGTTTTCAGGTGAGTCATGATTACTTGCATTCTTATAATTTGGCCCTTAGTAATTTTGAAGATTACTTTTGTAAATCACCTATTTTGCATAAAAGGACTTGTACTTTTATAAAATTACATAAATACCCTTTTTACTTGCACTTTAAATTTTTAAAAGTTTCACACAAACACACAAAGTTTTACACTAACAAGCATACACTTCACACTATCAAATTATAAGCCTAGCTTACAGACACATGAACTGTCACAAATTATATATGCCCAGGATCAAGTCACGCATATATACAACAGAATCATCAAGATATCATAACACATATCACGTGAATCAATAATATAAGTCATAAATGAAGTCTTTTAATGCAGCCGAATAAAGAATCGGTTCAAGAGTTGCGGAAGCGTAAAAGAGATACATGTAGAGCTGGGCGCCACAGGGACATCAACTGGGAGACAAACGCCTAGGAGTCGTCGAAGCCGCTGACATAATCCTCCACGTTGCCGGGCACTGAGCAGCAGTCGAAGATATCCGAAATAGACTAGAAGAGTAGAGATGCAAGTGTGAGTACAAACTAGTACTCAACAAGTATAACACAAACTATGAGGCTCTAAGGTTAGCTGACTCAACTGCAGTAGCTTTTAGTCTTGGCAAAATTTTATTAAAGCTAATTACTACAAGTGGATGAATTACCATAAACCCATATTGCATAATAAATTAATCAATATTAATTAAGAACTACTGAAAACCAACCAAACCACCACGATAACCCCACTAATCAGACGGAGGATCTGGGTCGCTCATGTCTGTGAGCACAGCTGATATATCAGTTTTACACTCTCGAGAGGTTGCACAACTTTACCCACAAGTCGTGAGCTACGCTAGTTGTTCATCACACTTCCTTAGGTGACATGACTAGCAAGCACACTACGAGACCGTTACAAAGGATCACGTTAGTAAGGTGTAACCGTTAAGGATTCTGGATCAGCGACGATGGGGCCCACCTCCGGGGGTACAAGCACACAGCACAGACCAAGCCGGAGGAGCAGGGACCATTGAAGCTTACCACCCCTCTTGCCCACGCAGGTAAGTTACTCCCGAACCAAAATGACCTAATTAATAAGTCAAGACCGTCCCATTCCAGTCTTGTGGTTGCGCGGTTGTCCCAGGTTGTCGCTCTATGAACCGGTCCTTATGGAGAGTGGCCAACCAAGCACTAAGCACCGTGCTGGCCCCCTAAACCAAGTTTCTATAAAAACATCTTTTAACGAGACGTGAGCCGCTCAAGCACACAGCGCAGAGGGCCACTCTCAGAATTAAGTTGCATATAACCATTAATCAAATTTAATTAAAAAGGACCGAGGGGTGTGAGAGCGCGGCACCTAGCACAACTAACCAAAATGCAACCCAAGGTATTTATATAGGATAAGGTGGCTAGGAAGTCCTTATAGGCATACAATATTTAAATGCAGTATGAAATTGTATTTAAACAGTGATAGGATATTCATGTTATACTTGCCTTCCTCGTACTCTCCCGGCTGCTGCTCGAACTCCACAGAAGAGGGCTCCTGGTACTGCTCCGGAGGCTCGATGTCTACTCACGATCGTAATCATCAAGCATGGTCCACACATACACACATGCACAACAAAAGCAAACTATAAGAAAATAGTACACCAACACAATAGAACAATACACAAAACTAGCCTAGAACTATTCTACGCATTACAACGATCGCGAGAGCGCAAAAACCATCTAAAACGGAGCTAAGACGCGAAAACTAGACTTAAAACAAGGTCTAGGGGCTTTTCTCTAAGAAAACAGGAAAACCAGGGGGTTCTGCAAAAATCGAGGGCCTAAACCTAATTAAAGGGTAGACACAGGGGCTAGCCTGCAAAAACTCCAAGAAAGGACTGGAAAACCTAAATCTAGGAAGCCCAGGGGTCTAAACTATAAAAACAGGACCTATTTGCAAATACTTTTGAACTTCGGGTGGACGGCGGGTTGATTCTAGAGAAAGCCGAGGGTTCTTTAGCAAACCCTGGAAATTGAGAAAGACATGTTCTTAAGGCTTTTCTGTTTAGATCTTTTTACCATAATGTAACACCCCAATGTAATTTTTCCTAATTTTAATGAGTTTATTTTGGCTCAAATAAAATTTCCAGGGTTTTCTCTAATTTTTTGTGGCATTTAAAGTAATTTTATAACACAAGAAAATAAAATTTAATATAAGATCAACTTGTTTGTGCATTCATGCTGGAGCATTGTTTTAAATGTGTTGAGTGTATAGGGTTTGAATTCAAATATATTTGAATTCAAATAGATTTGTTTGATTTAGTTTAAGTTGGGAAAAGAAAAAGAAGAGGAAAAAGGAAAAGAAGAAGCAGCCCATCAGCCAGACCAGCCCAACAGGCTCTCTCGGGCTCTCTCTCTCCCTCCCTTTTTCCCCGGCCCAAACCGCCCCGGAGCCCAGCTCTCTTTCCTCCCCGCGTGGGCCGCGCCCCGGCCCAGTTTCCCTTCAGCCCGAGCGCCAGCCTCCTCCTCTCTCTCAGTCCGACGCGCGGGTCCCACCTGTCGGCGCCTTTCTCTTCTCCCCGCCCGCGCGCTCTCCTTTCTCCTTCTCTCTCTGGCAACCAAGGCCCACTCGTTAGTTTCTCCTCCTCCCTCTGTTTCTTTCCTTCCCGAGCTCTACCCACCTGCGTGATCTCCGGCGACTCCCTCGCCTCGGGCCCGCACGCCGAGATCACCAGCTATCCCTTTAAACCGAAGCCCGGCACCCTCACCTACCCGTGCCCTAACCCTAGCCGCCACCGGAGACCCCCCAGCGCCGCCACCCCTTTCCTCCGCCGCGCCAACCTCCTCGGCCTCACCGTGGTCCGGACGCTCCGCCGCGCCCCCGACCCCGAAAACCCCCGCATCCGCCTCCCCTCGCCACCCAGAAGCTCCCCGAGCCCAGCAATTGGGCCCTACTGTGACAGTTCATGTGTTTGTAAACTAGGCATATAAATTGTTAGTGTGAAATATGTATTGTTTATATAAAGCTTATGTGAGTTTATGTGAAGCTTTTGAAAATTTAAAAGTACAAGTTAAAAGGGTATTTTTGTAATTACAGAAAAACCTAGGGTTGTTTTTGCAAAATGTATTTGGATGGGAGGTAATTTCAAAATAAGTGAAAGGTGGTTTTGGTAAACATGTTTTTCTTTGTAAAAATGTATGTTTATTTGAAAGTTTCATTTGAAATGTGTGTGGTGAATTGTGTAAAAATTTTGGGTAAAGTTGTAAAAATAAGGGTATTTATGTGAATTTATAAAAGTACAAGTCCTTTTATGCAAATGTTTGATTTACAAAAGTAACTTTTAAATTTAGTCAGGACTAGAGTGTAAAAGTGCAAGTCATCATGATATGTCTATCCAATCATTATGACGAGTCTATCCCGTCATTATGACGTGTCATAAATGCTTGCATTTAGGTCCTGAATTTTATAAAGTTACGCTCTGTAGGACAAGAGTAATTCAAATCCGACTTTTATTCAAAAATTCACGTATAAGAATATAAGATTTGAGTTTTTGAACTTGAGCCCTAAAGCAATGTTGTAGAGCTTGAAAAACTCTCCAACTTTTGTTTTGGGCATTTCTTCATTAGGGTTTTAAATCAACGGGAAATTTTGGTTTTACAAACAGGTCCCTGCAGTTTTTCCATATTGTGCATAAGCCCTTAGGGAATTCCATGTATCTTTCTTCTCCCTCTGCCTTATCTCCTCCCCTGGCGTCTCCTCCCCTTTTTCTTCCCACCAGCGGCACAGCATCTCTATCCAATTCCTGTTTTCCTTCCTCCCTCTCTCTCTTTTCCTCCACTCGGTTCAGCACAGGCGCTTGGCGGCGGCGGGCTCGGGCGGCGCCACAGGAGCTGGCGCGGGGTGGCGCCTGAGCGGGCGGAGGCGCAGCGGCCCGAGCGGCGAGCGCGGCCCCAGGCCAGGCGGGGCGCGCGGACGCGCGGCCCAAGCGCGCGCGGGGGCGGCTCGGCCGGTGAGCCGCGGCGGCGGCCAGATGCAGGACCGGGCGGGAGCGGGCCAGGCGCGTGCAGCAGAAGGGCGCGCGCGCAGGGGCCCGTGCAGCGGGAGCCGGAGGCGAGCCCGAGCGGCGGCCGCAGCGGTGCGGGCGCGCAGGTGGTGGCTCGGCCCAGGAGCGAGCAGGCGAGCAGCGGGTCAGCAGCGTGGGGCTTGGGCGCTGGCGCGTGCACAGCTCGGCGCGGCTCCGGTGGCGTGCGTACGCGGCAGGCGCCGAGCGAGCGTGCGGGAGGCGTGGAGCGAGACGCGCAGGCAGCGCGGGCATACGAGCCCACGAGCACGCGGGCGCTGGTGGCTGGCACTGGTGCGAGGTGTGCGGTGAGCGGATCGTGGCAGGTGGCGCGGACTGGTGTGCAGAGCGCGCGCGGCAGTAGGCGTGCGCGACGCGGAGGAGTGCGTGAGCAAGTGCTGTGTGCGGTGACTTGATGGGAGTGCAGACACAGGGAGCCGGCGAGGGTGCGGCAGTAGCGCGAAGGAGCGCGTGTAGGGAGTGGGCGCGGCGTGGCCGGTACCAGAACAGGGGCAGCACGAGCGGTGGCGAACGGCCCGAAGCAAGTAGCAGGCGGCCGCAAATGCGGGTATGGACGCGGCTCGCGCGGGAGGCGTGGCGCAGACGCGTGAGTGGTACGCGGGCCAGACGGCACTGAAACGAAGCTCGCGGCGTGGCGGCGCGCGAGCAGAAGAGGATTGGTGTGGCAGCATTGGAGCAAGCTCGAGGCTCGCGGTACTGGCGCGCTCGTGCGAGTGGAGCTGCGGCTGCGGCATGCGAGCGGTGTAAGCAAGTTGCGACACGACCCAGAACGCGCGCGGTTCGGGCGGGCGCGGATGAAGGTGAGGCGTGGCGGGTCAGGACCGACCCGCACGGAGGGCAGCGAGGCCGCACACGGTGATAATTTGGCAAGGACGGCCGCGGAGGGACCTGCGACGCGGCAAGGCCGAGGCGAGTGCAGGCCCGGCAACAGGAGGAAGAAGAATAACCATGCAGGGCGACGACGTGTAGAGCGATGATGTGTGGAGGTGGCGACCGGATGCGATGAGCTCAGAGGAGCCACGCACGGCGAGCTCCCTCGGTCCTCGCGGAGGCGGAGAGGCGTTTATGGCGCGGCGAGTCAGAAAGGAGGAGTTACGGAGTGAAGGCAGTAGTCGGGCATGACGAGCTCGGAGGAGATGCGGTGCAACCAGGCACGACGAGCTCCCTTCATCTATACGGAAGTCGAGGCGGGAGCAACGCGACGCGAGTTTGATGTGCAACGCATGACCGGCGAACTTCTTCATCAACCACGGAATCTCGTCATCATCGAGCTTTTCTCATCGCCGATCCTGTTCGCCACGGGAATTCACTTTTTACCCGTTCTTCCTCCACATCCAAAACTACCCCAAGGTTTGCCCTGATTCTCTAAATCTTTCTAATGCCGGCGACCCCTTTGCCGGAGTATCGCCAGTAACTTCCTGTTATCTATTTTTCCCGGACCAGGGACTTGATTGCTATGTTTTAGAAAGTTCTAGGGTGTTCTTTGTAAAATTTCCAAAGCTTTCTGTATTTCAAATCGATAAACTTCTACATTTCATAGATTTTCGTAGGAAGTTCATAAAAATATAAAATCAATTTTGTTTGAAACCCTAAGTCAAACTCTACAAGTTTTATGTTATGATCTTGAGTTGAGATCTCTGATGTGTGGTCTAGGTCAAATGTTAGGGAATGAATGTTTTATTGTGCTTTATATTGTATGCTTGTATGATAGCTAAAGCGTAAGCTATAGAAGTTATGTCATAAGTAGAGATATGCGATATCTAGTTAATCCTTTCCCACGAAGTGCTCATATCCTTACCGTTAAGACGTTATCCTTGTTTTGATTGCCGTTTCCTTAAGATTCTCTTCGTATAAGGATCTTTGTTAATTTATGTGCATCTGTTGCTTAGCTTATATATCTCTATAACTGCATTTCAACATCAGCTTTTGGTTCAGCCGCTAAGCATCAGTTTTCTTGAGCCTATGATGTTTCTGCGTAACAGCTGTCAGCCGATACATTTCTTTTGATATGTTTCTACCAACGGCTGGTTAGCTGATACGGTTGTTATCCTTCTTATATCGGCTACTGTCGATACAATTCCTTTGTTCTGTCCCACATCGGCTGCACCTAGACGATGTATCGGAGTTGCACGCACGACCTTAAGATTCTTGCTATCGGCCGATCCAAGCCGATTCTAGTCGTTTTCCGTATCGGTCAAATATGGCCGATCGATCCCTAGTTTTCCCCATCCATATCCACACACTTCTATCAGTCGATTTATCGACTGAGAGGTCAGCTTTATACTTATCGGTCACATACCCTTAACCACACTCCAATCGGCTATACGTCACTCAATAGTTGTGCTGACGTAATCGAGTCGATACAACCACACTTAGTTACCTAGAATAACACTTAAGCACATCTTAGTTAAGACAACTGCTTTAGGAATCATCCTTCTGCCAAAGTAATCGATGCTAAGATCGATCACCTAGGAAACCGATGCACCTTTCCATCGGCTAAACCTCTGTAGTTTCCAATCGGCTCTGTTGTAATCTTCAACGAGTAGCCGAATCTAATTAGTTGTCCACCTAAAGCTCTGTTTAAGTTTAGCTTCAAATCTTTTTGGTTGTTATGTGAATAGTGTGTTATATGAGTGCTGGATTGCAACTGTATTGTGAAGTAAGATAGTTTCATATGCACGTTTTGAATGTAATGTCGCATTGCATGTAGATACGATTACTTCGGCAACGGTATCTACGAGATCTCCCCGGAGTCTACGGAGGATGTTCCTGAAGACCAAATAAACGTCACCAAGGGATTAACTGAAGCCCCGAACCAAAGTTCGGAAGATATTGACATTTCTGACTTCAGTCCCACCAATAAAGGCAAGCCCCGGACATATCCCATTACTTTATTTACACTGCAATCTATATTTATTTATCTAAACTTATGCATTAAGTCTAGGAGTTGGAGTGAAACCCTAGATGCATGAATCCTAGGAATCCAATGTGATGCTTCCGAGTCTTTATCGGATAGATGCTCCGCTAATAGGGCCGGTAGAAGTCGAGTGATTTCTTGTCACTCGCGCGATATAGGAGTTGCATGTTTACATTACCGCAACCACTATAAGGATGACGGACAGGGTCATGTGCTGTATCATGATCTGGAAGTTTACCCTATCTGTTTCGTTAAAAATGGATAAGGTCGATATGTGTGGTAGTGGTGGCTAAGCATTTGAACACTACTAGCCACATGCCGCGAAATATGGTAAAGCGGTAAGCCTAGTAACCAATCGGCCCGGTAAGCGGACATACTTCCACCACTCGACCTCATGTTATGTTCACACGCACCGACCTGTGGGAGTACGTTCTGCATGGCAGACAGGAATACGGGTTTTGTAGTCGCGCTACAGACGTATGTCCTGCACATATAGGGTGTGCGTACGGTCCTGCAAGTCGCTTGTGGTGGCCTGTCCGCGAGTCGGAAAGAAAGGTAAACGGTTGCTTCGGAACAACTTGTGGATGTTCCAAGCGTGTGTGTTAGGTTTACCTTGCAAGATTGAATTTCGATTCAGGAATCGTCCGCCTCTCACGATGAATGAGACTGCTTATCCCTTTTACCACATCGAGTAAAAAGTGTAATTGTTGAAGGAATAATCTTGATGGATGATAATATCTACATTGCTTGTTTAGTATAGGTGCTTACCTAGAATGGCTAATCAAACTAGAATCTGAAAGCTAAAACTTGAAAATAGGTTATATTCTTAGTTGCTTTTCAGCTAAAACTAAACCCGAAACCATTACAAGCTTTCATGAGTCTAGTTATGGGCTAAAGTATACCCAATCCCGGGTAAGCCTTGCTGAGTATTAGTATACTCAGCCTTGCTAGTTATATGTTTTGCAGGTAATATCTCGAAGACCCTACTCTTCCCTTGCCTTGGCCCTGTTCTCTTCCAGAGAGTTGGTCCGTGGAGTGGGATCCGTCCCCGGCCAACACTGGTGATACCGAGTGATGTCGTGCCTGGGCTTAGCATGACATCCGTCTTAACGACATGTTGTAATCGTCGCGTATGTTTTTCCGCTGCCAAAAACCATAGCTTTAATGGTTTGTAATCTTTTCTCTAGATTTGAAACTTCATACGTCTCTTGGAAACTCTTGTAATGTAATTCTCTGTGATGTAAAATGTGATGGTGATTGTATCTCTGGACTCACCTTCGTGTGAGGTAACCTTATTTGATCCTGAGTATCGGTGGTTTATCGGGACGTTACCCGACAGGCCAAGGGATTATACCGTTTGAAGCATGTTGGAGCCCTCGGAAGTGGACTCGCGTACTTGAGCCGGTATAATTCAGGTTGGTTCTGCCACACCTACGCCTCTGCATCACCGAGATTTCACCGAGGTGTTGCCGCCGATGAGCTGCTCCGCCGCGTTGATTTCTCGCCGTCGTCGAGCCTTTGGCCGTGCTGACCCCTTGTACACCTCCGCAGGGACCCCTTGAGCCGGTCCAAGGTGATCAGCAGCTTGGATCGCCCCTGCATCACCCCTTCCCGCGAGAGCCCGATCCCCTCCGCCACCGGTCGTCGTCGTCTTTCTCCCTCTATCGCATCTCCGGCCTCCACAGCCCCTCGGTGAGCCTTGCCTCCTCTCCCTGGTTCTGTTGCGCTGGATGTCGTAGTCCTTGGCAGCCAGCAGCGCCTAGAACGCATGCTCACCGGCGAGTCCGCCACCCCGAGCCGCCCCTCGCCGTCGTTCCGCAGCCATGGTCATCTAGGTCGCTTCTGTTCACCCTCGACGTGTTCCCCGAGCCGCGGCGATGCTTCCTGGCCGGTTGTCGTGAAGTTTGGCCCACCGGAGCAGCGGGAACGCCGAGCTCCGGCGAGTCCCGAGCCACGCCGCCGCGGGTTATGCCGCCGGCGTCGCAGCGCCGCCCACTCCTTTCCCCTTTTGCCCTAGGCCGTCCGATCAGGAGTCAACAACCGAGATTAGATCGTGAGTCCGTCTGAGTTGAGCCGTGGGATCAAAATCTGAGCGTCCACGTCAACGCGTACCAGTTCGGGGTTATTTTAAATCCCGGCCATCCATCCTTGATCTGGCGCGTGGATTGGATTCCAGTTAAGTTAGGCTCTGGCGCGTTAGATCCCGATCAGAGGGATGAGAATCAAGCGTACCCCTTCGTGGATCAGATCTAATCTGGGCCGTAGAGATTAGATCCAGTGGCCCAGAACAGCGCGTACCGCTTCAGCCCAGCCAGTTTGCTAAAGAACCCTCGGCTTTCTTTGGAATCAACCCGCAGTCCACCCGAAGTTCAAAAGTATTTGCAAATAGGTCCTGTTTTTATAGTTTAGACCCCTAGGCTTCCTAGATTTAGGTTTTCCAGTCCTTTCTTGGAGTTTTTGCAGGCTAGCCCCTGTGTCTACCCTTTAATTAGGTTTAGGCCCTCGGTTTTTGTACAGAACCCCCTGGTTTTCCTGTTTTCTTACAGAAAAGCCCCTGGACCTTGTTTTAAGTCTAGTTTTCGCGTCTTAGCTCCGTTTTAGATGGTTTTTGCGCTCTCGCGATCGTCGTAATGCGTAGAATAGTTCTAGGCTAGTTTTGTGTATTGTTCTATTGTGTTGGTGTACTGTTTTCTTATAGTTTGCTTTTGTTATGCATGTGTGTATGTGTGGACCATGCTTGATGATTACGATCGTGAGTAGACGTCGAGCCTCCGGAGCAGTACCAGGAGCCCTCTTCTGAGAAGTTCGAGCAGCAGCCGGGAGAGTATGAGGAAGACAAGTATAACATGAATATCCTATCACTGTTTAAATACAATTTCATACTGCATTTAAATATTGTATGCCTATAAGGACTTCCTAGCCACCTTATCCTATATAAATACCTTGGGTTGCATTTTGGTTAGTTGTGCTAGGTGCCGCGCTCTCACACCCCTCGGTCCTTTTTAATTAAATTTGATTAATGGTTATATGCAACTTAATTCTGAGAGTGGCCCTCTGTGCTGTGTGCTTGAGCGGCTCACGTCTCGTTAAAAGATGTTTTTATAGAAACTTGGTTTAGGGGGCCAGCACGGTGCTTAGTACTTGGTTGGCCACTCTCCATAAGGACCGGTTCATAGAGTGACAACCTGGGACAACCGCGCAACCACAAGACTGGAATGGGACGGTCTTGACTTATTAATTAGGTCATTTTGGTTCGGGAGTAACTTACCTGCGTGGGCAAGAGGGGTGGTAAGCTTCAATGGTCCCTGCTCCTCTGGCTTGGTCTGTGCTGTGTGCTTGTACCCCCGGAGGTGGGCCCCATCGTCGCTGATCCAGAATCCTTAGCGGTTACACCTTACTAACGTGATCCTTTGTAACGGTCTCGTAGTGTGCTTGCTAGCCATGTCACCTAAGGAAGTGTGATGAACAACTAGCGTAGCTCACGACTTGTGGGTAAAGTTGTGCAACCTCTCGAGAGTGTAAAACTGATATATCAGCTGTGCTCACAGTCATGAGCGACCCAGATCCTCCGTCTGATTTGTGGGGTTATCGTGGTGGTTTGGTTGGTTTTCAGTAGTTCTTAATTAATATTGATTAATTTATTATGCAATATGGGTTTATGGTAATTCATCCACTTGTAGTAATTAGCTTTAATAAAATTTTGCCAAGACTAAAAGCTACTGCAGTTGAGTCAGCTAACCTTAGAGCCTCATAGTTTGTGTAATACTTGTTGAGTACTAGTTTGTACTCACACTTGCATCTCTACTCTTCTGGTCTATTTCGGATATCTTCGACTGCTGCTCAGTGCCCGGCAACGTGGAGGATTATGTCAGCGGCTTCGACGACTTCTAGGCGTTTGTCTCCCAGTCGATGTCCCTATGGCGCCCAGCTCTACATGTATCTCTTTTACGCTTCTGCAACTCTTGAACCGATTCTTGATTCGGTTGCATTAAAAGACTTCATTTACGATTTATATTATTGATTCACGTGATATGTGTTATGATATCTTGATGATTCTGTTGTATATGTGCGTGACTTGATCCTGGCGTATATATGATTGCTCGATTTATGTCCTTTATAAATCGGGTGTGACAGGATTGGTATCAGAGCCATATCGACTGTAAGACGAAGCATAGATAGAATTGGTCGAGTTTAGGACTTCTTTTCTCTTGCCTTGCTTCCGCAAATCTTCTAACATCATTTCATACTTCTATTCCTTGAGTCTTAAGTCCTTGATTTGCTATCTCTCTCCTGTCTTTTCTGAGAAATAGCTTGAGTTTCCCGTAGACGTTGGCCTGAGTGTCTAACCCTATAAGCTATAAGTTTAAGCTATCCCAATGAAAATACGCTAGAACGAGTGTGTTAGTCGAGTTGTGTGATAAACTCGACTAAGTTGTGAATATTGAATGTTTGTTATTGTGCAAATGTTTGATTTGGATTTTTGGTTGATTGCATAGTCTATTAGTTACACTTGTTCATGCAAATCGACCCTAACACAGACTTGAACAAAATAATAAAATTGAGTTAGATCGTTGGGGGTAAAACCTATACTCTTTTCTCTCTGCCATATCCTGTCGAAGTTTCATTTCCGCAGCTGCATAATATCTTCTTCTCATAAATTTCATTTGTTGCAATCAGATGGTGAACACCAGACGCACCGGTTCCGGTTCTGATCAGCAGGAGCAGAACAACCAGGGTACTGGTCAGCCGCTGCCAATGCCGCCACCACTGACCCCGGAGCAGTTCTTTCAGCTCCAGATGCAGATGATGGCGACCCTGAACAACACCGTTCAGGCTCTGCAGCAGATCCACGCCTAGCCACCGCCTCCTCCGCCGCCTCAGCCTCGTGATCAGCATGCGGATTTCCTGAGAGGTCATCCTCCGACCTTCTCTCACGCCACGGACCCACTCCAGGCGGACGACTGGCTTCGCTCAGTGGAGCGCCAGTTGGTTGTTGCTCAGTGCGACGACCGGGAGCGGGTTCTGTACGTAGCAGGGCAGCTGCGAGGCTCTGCTCTCGACTGGTGGGAGTCCTACCTGGCTCAGGACCGTGATGCTCTCACATGGGACCAGTTCCGCGAGCGCTTCAGGAGCCACCACATTCCTGAGGGCATTATGAAGACAAAGCAGAAGGAGTTCCGTGCCCTTAAGCAGGTAAATTTGAATGGAATTCCCTGCAACTTCTTTTGAGCTTCGATCTATCCTTGATCTCTTTCGTAAGCCTGACATATTGAGCGATTTCTATCCTTGTTATCTGTATTCATTATTTCAGGGATCGATGAGGGTGACGGAGTACCGTGACCGTTTCCTTCAGCTGGCCTGTTATGCCCCTGCTGACGTCGCCTGTGATAGCGACAAACAGGAGTATTTCAAGGAGGGGCTGGATGATCACATCCAGTATGCGCTGCTGAACCTCCGCTTCGACAGTTTCAACCATCTGGTTGATGCTGCCCTCAACACCGAGCGTAAGCGCCGGGAGATTGAGGATAAGAAGAGGAAGATGGCTCCCTCTTCGTCGGGCAGCAACACTCGGCCCCGATATCAGCATCCCCAGCAGCAGCAGCAGAGGCCACCCCAGCAGTACCAGCAGCGGCAGCAGTATCCTCCCCGGCCTCAGCAGCAGGCAGGGCAGGGTCAGAGGCCTCCAGCGCCTCCGGCTCCACCAGCTCAGAGGCAAGGAGCGCCCACTCCTCCTCCTGGGCAGCAGGCTGCAGCACTTCCCCGGGCCTGCTACCACTGCGGCGAGGTTGGCCACTACACCAACGTCTGTCCTCGGAAGGCGCAGGCAGGACAGCAGGGGCGTGCAGCACCGCCCAAGGCCCCAGCTTAGGGCAGGGTGAACCACGTGACGGCCGAGTCAGCGGCCGAGGCTCCTAACGTGGTTATTGGTACGTTTATGGTCAACACCCATACTGCTACAGTGCTTTTTGATACTGGTGCTACGCATTCTTTCATCACCCAGTCTTTTATTGAGCATCATGGTATTCCTATTAGCACATTAAAGAGGTGCATGTTAGTATCATCACCGGGAGGGCAGTTGAGGTCTCATATCTTCTGTCCCAGAGTCAGTGTGGCTATAAAGGGGGTAGAGTTCAGTGCGAATCTGATGGTGCTAGATACTAAGGGCATTGATGTGATCCTCGGGATGGAGACTCTTGCTAAGTGGGGAGTCCGGATAGATTGTGCTCAGAGGACTGTTCTTCTATCAGCACCGGATGGTCAGAAGGTCACTGTCGGTGCCATAGAGCCTTCTAGATTTCTTCATCAGATGGAGGCTAGACCCACGGATGGTATTCGCATGGTGTTTGAATTCCCGGATATCTTTCCGGATGATTTGCCAGGTATGCCGCCTGAACGCGACATCGAGTTTTCCATTGATCTCTTACCTGGCACAGCCCCTATTGCTAAGAGGCCCTATCGTATGGCACCTGTTGAGCACGAGGAAGTCAAGAAGACCATCGATGAGTTTCTAGCCAAGGGCTATATCCGTCGCAGCTTCTCTCCTTGGGCTTTTCCTGTTTTGCTCGTAGAGAAGAAGGATGGTGCGAAGAGGATGTCTGTCGATTATCGGGATCTGAATGCAGTTACTATCAAGAACAAGCATCCACTGCCCCGTATTGAGGATCTTTTCGATCAGCTTCAGGGTGCTTGTGTGTTCTCGAAGATTGATCTGCGTTCGGGTTATCATCAGTTGAAGATTCGTCCAGAGGATATCCCGAAGACGGCCTTCACCTGCAAGTATGGGCTATATGGATTATCTGGACACCTTTGTGGTGATATTCATTGATGATATCCTGATATATTCCAAGTCAGAAGCGGAGCATGAGAAGCATCTGTGGCTTGTGTTGCAGAGGATCAGAGAGCACAAGCTGTATGCCAAGCTCAACAAGTGCGAATTCTGGATTGACGAGGTTCCATTCCTCGGTCATGTCATCTCCAAAGGAGGTATTGCTATGGACCCCGGAAAGGTGAAGGATGTACTTGACTGGGTGGTACCGCAGACAGTGAAGGAAGTCCGCTCTTTTATGGGCTTAGCAGGGTATTATCGGAGGTTTATTGAGAATTTCTCCAAGATTGTGAAGCCTTTGACTTCCTTGCTGGAGAAGGGTGTGGATTTCTCTTGGACTGATGAGTGTCAGAATGCCTTCGAGGAGCTGAAGAAGAGGTTGACTACAGCGCCAGTCCTTACCCTGCCAGACCAGAGCAAGACGTTCACAGTGTATTGTGATGCTTCAAGGGATGGTCTTGGGTGCGTTCTGATGCAGGAAGGCAGAGTTATCGCTTATGCTTCGCGGCAGTTGCGCCGGCACGAGCTGAATTATCCCACTCATGATCTGGAGTTAGCCACAGTTGTGCATGCTCTGAAGATATGGAGGCATTACTTGTTTGGGCAGAGGTGTGATATTTACACTGATCACAAGAGCCTCAAGTATATTTTCACTCAAAGTAAGCTGAACATGCGGTAGAGAAGATGGCTAGAGTTGGTCAAGGATTATGACCTGGAGATTCACTATCATCCGGGCAAGGCTAATGTTGTAGCAGATGCTCTGAGCAGGAAGAGCTACGTTAACATGGCCGTGGCCTTCCAGATGCCTCAGGAGTTATGCGAGGAATTTGAGCGGCTGGGTCTGGGTTTCTTGCATCATTCCTCGAGTGCAGCATTCGAGGCAGAACCCACTCTAGAGGCAGAGATCAGGCAGCATCAGAAGGATGATAAGAAGCTGCAGGAGATTCGTGAGTTGCTCAAGATTGGCAAGGCACCCCATTTCAGAGAGGATGATCAGGGTACCTTGTGGTACAAGGGACGTATATGTGTGCCGGATGTGAAGGACCTCAGGAAGTTGATTCTGAGTGAGGCTCATGATACAGCATATTCTATCCATCCAGGCAGTACAAAGATGTATTACGACCTGAAGGAACGATTCTGGTGGTATGGGTTGAAGCGTTCAGTTGCGGAGTACGTGGCTATCTGTGACACTTGTCAGCGTGTCAAGGCAGAGCATCAGAGGCCAACAGGGTTATTGCAGCCGTTGAAGATTCCAGAGTGGAAATGGGAGGAAATCACCATGGACTTCATTGTTGGCTTGCCTCGTACTAAGAAAGGGTACAACTCTATATGGGTAGTAGTGGACTGGTTGACGAAGGTTGCCCACTTCATTCCGGTGAACACTACCTACTCCGGTGCTAGACTTGCAGAGTTGTACATCTCCAGGATTGTCTGTCTGCATGGAGTTTCGAAGAAGATTATATCTGACCGAGGATCTCAGTTCACTTCACGGTTCTGGGAGCAGCTGCATGATTCGTTGGATACAAAGCTGCGCTTCAGTACCGCTTATCATCCTCAGACAGATGGGCAGACAGAGAGGACCAACCAAGTGTTGGAGGATATGCTTCGAGCTTGTGCTATTCAGTACGGCACCAGCTGGGATAAGTGCTTGCCTTATGCAGAGTTTTCGTATAACAACAGTTATCAGGCCAGTCTGAAGAAGTCTCCTTTCAAGGCTTTGTACGGTCGGAAGTGCAGGACTCCGCTGTATTGGGATCAGATTGGTGAGAGGCAGGTATTTGGTCCGGAGATCATCGAGGATGCAGAGCAGCTGGTACAGCAGGTGCGAGAGAATCTGAGGGTCGCTCAGACTCGTCAGAAAAGTTATGCGGATGTTCGTCGTCGAGATCTGACCTTTGCAGTGGGAGATTATGTATATCTGAGGGTCTCGCCGATGAGAGGAATTCGCAGGTTTAATGTGAAAGGGAAGCTAGCCCCTCGATATATCGGTCCGTTCAAGGTGTTGGAACGGAAGGGTGAGGTGGCATATCGTTTGGAGTTGCCTCCCAACCTCTCAGGGGTGCATGATGTGTTTCACGTGTCGCAGCTGAACAAGTGTTTGAGAGTGCTAGAGGAGCAAGCACCGATTGAAGGGTTAGATGTGCAGGAGGATCTGACCTACACTGAGCATCCGGTGAAGATTCTGGAGACATCCGAGAGAGTCACCAGAAACAGGAGGATCAAGATGTGCCGTGTTCAGTGGAGTCACTACACGGAGGATGAGGCTACGTGGGAGCGAGAAGATGAGTTGAGAAAGACATATCCCGATCTCTTTGCTAGCTAGCCTATCCGAATCTCGGGACGAGAACATGTCTTAAGAACATGTCTTTCTCAAACAATTGTGTTAACCAAAATAATTACATTTTAGTTGTGCAAAAATGGACAATTGGCCAGACTGGAGTGGTGGAAGAATCAAACAAGCTGCAACGATTATGACCTGGCAGGTCCGGGAGCAACTAAGTGAGTTTCTAAACTCACTTGAACGATGCAATTTATATAGTGTGTGCAGTGAAGGTACATGTTGATGAACAGATCTGGTGAGGATTTCAGATCATCAATTTCACCATCCGATTCACAGGAAAATGGTTTTTTTTTGCATTCTATAAACAAAGGATTCACCATGTTGCCAAAGCCAGAGGAGAAACACAGAATCTGAGTGTCCACAGTGTAGGTAAAAAAAATGAAAACATGTGATAAACTATTAGGCAAAGGTTAACTATCCATTTACACAGATTTTTTTCAATCCTATGTCGACAAGATTTTGTGTTTTTCATACACTTCATTGGTGCAGAAAAGGTAAAACTTCATCTGTATGTCCTACTACTAGACAAAGTTTTAGTGTGTGTTTGGTTGGGCTGTGGTTTTTGGAAAAACTGCTGTGAGCTGTGGGCTGTGGAAAAGCTGCTATGGGAAAAGCAGAAGACCGTTTGGTTAGAGCAGCTGTGAGTTGTAGGAAACTATATGCTGTGGGTGAAATACCTATAATACCTATAATACCTCTGAAGTTTTATGGGACTGTCTATATACCAAAATACTCGTACAAACCTATGTAAATGTATCTTTTGAAAATAAAAACATTAAATTTTCTAAGTTTTTCATCCATATGGTCCACATAAATAGAACTGTAGCAATTACACAAGTTAAATAGCTCATAAAATTATGATATATGTCAACATAACTATCCTCCTCTCGCACAAACCAAATAATCAGCGATCTTGTCACGAATGGTATTCATGATATCGTCATTCCCTACATCTTCACTCCTATCTTTTTGTGTTTGTGCCGTGCCACTTATAGTTGGTACCAAGTACTGCTCATCAGCATCAGATCTCTCAAACTCCTTATCACGCAAATTGCTATCACGAATAAAATTATGCAAAGCAAAACAAGCCATGATTATATGCTTCTAAGTACGAGGTGAGAAACTTGGCATGCTTTTCAAAATACGCCACTTCTGCTTCAAGACTCCAAAAGACCCTTCAATCACATTTCGAAGGAACGAATGCAAGAAATTGAACACCTCATACTTTCCTTGAGGAGGGTCTGTACAATGCCAAAATTTGGGTATGTGATATGTGCTTCCTTTGTAAGGTGCAAGATACCCTATTCGATTTGGATAACCCGAATCCACGAGATAATATTTTCCTATAAAATTAAGCAAGTGAGGCAAAATAAATAATACAAGTACAACTAACATAAAATGAAGGAAATGATATACCATACATACCTTTAGGAGGTACGGGAAATGAAGGAAAATTTGCCAATGCATGATTGAGGATACTCGTATCATGTGCAGCACCTGGCCAACCAGCAACAACAAAGGTAAACCTCATATCAAAGTCACAAATTGCTAGCATATTTTGAGATGTATATCCGTTAAGACATGTGTGGTTAACCACTTCATCCACTGGCACTACCACTTTCACATGTGAACCATCTATTGTTCCAATTGCACCTTTGAAGTATGGCCAAAAACGGTTCTCTCTCACCTTTACATGGTCTGTAGAAAAAGTAGGATCTCTCGGAAAATATTATCTTTACCTAACTTGCGCGTACACTTCAACACTTCATGAAACTTTATGTGAACTGTCCAAAGCGACCGAGTGAAACAATTTTTAGCTTGTGAAAATAATTGTGGTCATCCGACAATCCACAAGAACGTCGCCAATGACTCAATGGATGAAACATTATTGGTAGAGGTCAATCCATTGGTAGAGACTAGCAAGTCATCAAAATATTAAAACATTAAAATATAAAAATGTTCCCTCCTAATCAAATCGAGCCTTTCCTCGATTGTTTCTAGAGAGCTAAAAATCTCCCTAAAATCTGGCTTCACAATAAGTGAGTTGACTGTATACATTAGAGGCAGTTTCTTCTTCCACCCCATATTTTTTCACCATCTTCATAGTCATTGCTATGGTAGGAACATGGTTGGTTGGAGGAGCGGATGATGCTTCAACACTTATGGAGATCTTCTCTATAGCAGTTTCTATCTTTTGACAAGTGCTCTTATACAAACGAAAGAAAGGGCTCTTCTCATCCTTCTCCTCAGCACCGGTGGATGCCCTTTGCGTTTCCTTTTTTTGTATTTCTTGTCTTCTCAACATTCTCTACAGGTTTTGGTACCATATCCTCATCCTCATCACTTGCATTATCAAATGATGTATCTGCAGGACATGATGCGAAAGATCCACTAACATGTGCCTTGCCAAACACATAATGCATATCGTCGAGAAACTTTGGGTCTTGTTTCCGGAACTTCAAATGAGGGCATTTGATTGCTTTCTCTTTATTGTTACACGTCTGAAATTAAATAAAAAATAAAAGCAGCAGGCACAGTACATAACAAATATTAGTGGAAAAATACCAAAGTCAGATTATTCCACTTACAGCAAGATGTTCATCCCACCATTCATCCGAACAGTCCATAGTTTGTTTAGCCTCATCCCGTCCAAGTCTAGTTGCAATATTCTTAAACTCCATAAAAAATGTATAATCCTTTTTTAATTATTTTTTAGTATATTCTTCACCAGATTTTTCTGCAAACTTGAATACAAGATTCTTCCAACCGGTAGTAGTAAAAATTCCCAACGGCCTATTCCCAGCTTCTATCTATTCTTTGCATGTATCATACAAATGCCTAAAAAACATCACCCCAATCTGCCTTGTCACCCGTTCTTGAGCCAAACAAAAATTTTCCAATCAATTTGCATGCAACATGATTAAGTTGGAATTGATACAGATAAAATATATAAAATATACTTGCTCAAATGCTTGTTCAAATATAATATCATACCTAAACTCTTAATTTCACGGCCACACAAATGATAAAATTGGCCATAAGAATACTAGGAAACTCTTAATCACGGATTTGTGTAAAATACTCGCGTGGCGGCGCGGCGCCGGGGCGGCAAGCGGGATGTGGACGGGAGGCGGGGGTGGGATAGGCCGGGACAGGCACGGGAGGTGGGATAGAAACCGTTTTTTCATAACCAGTGGCAGGTGGATAATTTTTTTTACCCCAAAAGCCACTTAAAGTAGAGGGAGAGGTGCTTTTGCATCTGTACTACGGTAAAAGCTGCTTTTGGGCAAAAACACCTAGAACATTTAACCTCTTTGGTTGGCTTTTGGCTTTTGCAAAAACAAAACCAGGTTGAAAAACCCAACCAAATACACCATTAATCGTTCAATCAATGGCACCCGGATATTCAATCTTTCCTAATATATCTACAGCCCAAAACTCCACCAGAGTCTATAGAGGAGACAGACCATGTTTAGTACATGTTATATTTTCAGCTAGAGCTGTTCGTTGACCGCGGAGCACATTCTCTAGCTTCTTCCAGGCAAACTTGGTCAGGCGGTGGTGGATTACCCATATCCCTAGTCTTGTGAAGTAGAAAGGTCCCTGCGACAATGGTCACAAACCCGCATAGCTGCGTCGCAATCTGTGTTGCGGTTTGCGAGGCCCAGTCCTGGATTGGAAACCATGATGAACCAATATCAGTTTTTTTCTAGGATTCGCATTTCCAAGGGAACACTGGATAATCTGCCATTTTGGATAGAACCTAGCAATGTAAGCCAAAAAAATACTGCTTAATTGTCTAATTATTAAAAAAATTAGATTGTTGGATTTTTCTCCTTTGAATACCAGAAAAATCGCAAATTATCAATTCACCCTTTGTTTGCATGTTTTGTGATTGCAGAAAATGGAACTTTTGAATTGAGATATATTATTGGTTCAAGCTCATAATTTGCAAGATAAAAGGAGAAAAGCCGGCATCTTATTTCATGTATATTCCAAGCTACCCTTAAGATGCAAATCATTATATTTAGAGCAATAAACCACCTCATCAAACTAATGTATCCTGTATCAGTCAATATTTTTACTATGACATCCAATTCCTCTCAGCAAGTAGAAATAAAATATAATGACCAATATACCATGCAAAAGTTATGTGCAAGTGGACAATGAGATCACCTTGTACATGATCATGTTAGCAACAATTGTAAGAATGGTGAACATCACGTAGTATACAGGAGAAACCACAGCCGTGTTGAATGAGTCCAAAGCCTACAAAGTAACAAGAGGGTGAAAAGACACAATAAAGACTACACAGAAGAGTTTAAACATAGATTTGTTTATGTATTTTATGTCATCTTGGTTATTAACTTGAAATTCTGATTTCTTCCATCTTGAAAAATGAGTTTTGTGCTATTTACATCCTCGAGAAAAAAATGTTATTTATGGTTGAATGACAAACTAGCTAGGGGTACAAGAAATTTTACAAAATTTCCTGGTGTGCAAAGAAAACCCTTGTAGTGCTTTCATCTAAACCAATGCAATGCTTAAAAATATATGTTTGTTTGAACATGTGCCTGCTCAGAATCTCAACTAAAAATACTCAAGGAAGAATATGTGTTTGGAAACTGAGGCCTAGATCAGAAATATGCAAACATCAGATGTTACAGGGTGATTGTTTGTTCAGCACAATGAAATCGAATTAGACAAGTAAAACAAGTTGAAATGATGCATATACCTATCAATGTCTCAAGGCATGACAACATATATAATGAAATAAAGTATATACCTTGTTTAAGTAATTCAACTGCACCAAACAGCAAATAGTGACAACTACTATGAAGAACCATGTCTGAATGTAGATGAATTGATTTGAACCACTAAATGATAGCTTTAAAGCAATGGCAACTGCTTTTACACTGATAACCTGTCCCAATCATAGAGTTCTGTTAATAAAAAATCAAGGATCGATTTTATTTAATAATTTAATCTGAAGGTGATGTACTTCTCATGTACCGTAAGAGATCCCATCAATGAACAGATTGCTATATAAACAAGCATCAATCTGTGTCCTGAGCGTTCAACAACCCGGAATATCAAAAGAAGAACGCAGGCCACCGCCACGCATGAATAAACAATGAAACCTGTAAGTCAGAAATGATGTACACACGTCAATATGTAGAGTCCAGTAAAACAGAACAAGTGCAGACAAGAAGAAGGGAAACGGACTCCATAGTGACAGGAGAAGGTGATCAATTAGCTACCTGGCTGCGTTGCAAGATGCCATATTTCCTTCATTGAATCGATCTTTCTCTCCTTTGGGGCATGCAAAACTATACCTATCGAACCGACAACACATAGTATGCAACCAACAACACCAAACATGTGCAAATTCTCTTTCAGAACGAAGTGTGCGAGCACTGCACTGCATGAGCAAAACATTAAACAGGAACGCAAAGGTAGGAGTAAAAAATTCATGAAGATGGCAAGGCTTCTACCTAAATATGATGCTTAGAGCTCCAAGAGGAGTAACAAGTACAGCAGGGGCAAATGCATATGCTGCAAAGTTGGCTACCTCACCCAGAATCACTGCAAGGTAAAAACAAACTGATTAGGGATAGTGTGGCTCCCATTCCATCATCATTATATAACGTTGCTAGACATGTACATATGTCACAAATATTGTTTTATACTTCACTGGTTGTATAGCACTAGTGCCCTATTCTTCAAATTGAAAATAAATATAAAGGCAAATTGACGTCATGCTCTAGACTCTTCAGTGATTCTTCATCAGATGATATAAACACTGCCTTTATTGCTCCAAATACTACCAATGCAAGTAGGTAGACTCTTAACAAACATTTTGAATTTTCCATCAGTCATGAAACTACAAGTGCAACATTTTGAATTTTCCATCAGTCATGAAACTACAAGTGCAGTGACAGGATTCCAACAAACAAGGTAAGTTGAAACCCATGTTCAGCCTTTTTAGAACTAAGGCATCAGAGAAATCCCAAGAAGATATCAAGTTACACATTATATGCATACTCCGCTGATCATCCGAACAGCAGACTCCGAACTATACAATACGGTATACTATTACTAGTGCGTGTCTCGTAATTGCATAGTTACAGTACCAAACATTGGAGAGTGATCGATGGACATTCTCCTACAATTAGAAAAAAAGATGCAGTACACTTGGATCCTCTGGCATTTAGGTTGAAGCCACATAACACTAGCAGCAAGGAGTATTTCCCGGTGCTATTCTATTAGATGTAGGTGTTAAAACACAAACCTAGAATCACTGTTCCAAGATTATACAGTAAATGTAAGTGAGCAGGTGGAGAATGATAAAATAATCAACTGTGATTTACTCAAGTTGTGTAGCACAACTCAAGAAGCTATGAAGCCAGCCAGCTCAAAAAGAATATCAATCATATACAGAGTGACACCAGAACATAAAAAACAAGTAGAACTGCAATGAGCTACAAATAGCAGAACAAGTTTACTACAAGCAGTAACATATAGAAATATGACCATAACTGTTAAATCCCTGCAAAGGCAAAGCATGATCATAATTGACACTTACTAGTTATCATTCCCAGCCACCATAACGGTTCATATAGATACGAGAAACCTCCAGACGCTGCAGTTCATTAGTGTAACAAGGGAAATCAGAAAAATCGAAGGGATATGCATAAAAGACAAAAAGATAAATACGTAGTACATCATTAATTATTAAGAGTTAAGAGTCATATTCATATGATGCTCAGCCTGAACAACAGTATGCACTACCAAGGGTTCCTGATTAAAATAGCTGTTATGATTCCTCAATAAAACAAAGCTGTTAGAAGAGGCACAACCTGCTCGCACCCCATTATCCCCCGCCTTCTTCAGCCCAACTTTCTTGATCACAAAGCTTGAACCAATGAATGCACTAGATGACATGGCCAAAGTCAAGCCTCTCACATTGTCTAAAGATGCCACCATGTCTGGTGGAATTTTTCTGTCAAGGACTAAAAGAACCAATTCCTACAATCCAAAGGATAAGAATAAATCAGAACATAAAAGGGGATAGAAACCATACAGACAAATAATAATGAACCACTGCTCATTGTTCCTTATAAATTGCATAAGATGGGAAAAAAATGATATATGATTATGACAAACATTCATCTGAAGATGCCATAAATGAAATGGCCAACCTTTGATTCCTTGGGAGTTTTGATTTGTTGGTCCAAATTCACTACAGAAAGCAACTGACCAGAATCACAATGAACTCTTTGAAATGATACTTTTACTTCACGTCCTTGCTAACGACAATACCAGACAGATAGAAAACTTCAGACCTACCCAACTCATAGCCTGCATGCAGGAAGAACGAAAGCTCTTAGAGAAATAGTGTACACTTGCATAAAGAAAACTGATCATGGATATGACAACAAAAGGCCACAAAAACAGACAAGGATTACTTAGCTGCGGAAACTACATAACCAAAAGTAAAGGATAGAGAGAAGTTCACAAAAATGGGCTTTTCTGTTAAGACTAAAAGTAGAATAGTAACCAGGATGAAACTGAACGGTAAGAGACCAAGGAAATAGTATTTGTTCACGTTTTATAGTTGTTGTTTTTTTGTCGAAAAGCACCTGAATTGAGCGTGTATCCTACTTAAAAGAATAAAATGAAGATCGAGAGGCATTACGTGAGTGGGAGAAGACAAAGCCAAAAGTTAGATTGCTTCTAAATTCTAATGCTTCAGCACCCAACTTACCGCACAGCTCAAACTTAACTTTCTATGAGTTTCAGGTAAGAGATTTGATTTATTCAACTACATGTGTAGTGTGTTTCGGAAAAAAAAACTACATGTGTGGTGGAAGTAAGATAGGTCTGGGTCATCAAAGAATTCAGGATACCCGTGAACATAAGGCATCATTCATCCTCGAGAAAGAAGGCTAAATCTGATACCAAAAGAGCAGAAAGAAGATAACAGTGTCCAAAAAACATGATAATTCCAATCTAACAAAGCAAATCCTCTCGGCTGTTTTATACTTAGAAAGTAAATAAACAAGGGAATAAAATTGTTTCACAGAGCATAACTGAAGAGGTGAGTAGAAGAAGAATGATTCGATTCCCCCCGTTAACCACAAGATGAACAGAGAGATATGTAGATGAGAAAGGTACCCGATTCACAACCCTTCAGGAAGCATTAATCCTTCCAGCACATTTTGGGTTTTGACCCGTGAGAGGAAAGGAAACTTTTGAACACGCCACAGAAAGGCGACGAAAGCCTCGTATATACGCCAGGAACCTATAGACTAGGAATGGGGGAGGAGAAAAAGGCAAGTACGTATGGAACAGTGAACAGAAACGATAAATAGCAATAACTATCTACTAGAACAGTTTTTTACCTGGCCAGGCACAAAATCGTCCAAGGAGAAAAAGAAAAAGGGATGAAGTAACAATTCAGTTGTTGGGAGGGGGGCCGAAGGAACGGAACCAGAATGCGATCTCGGAGCGAGAACCGCCGCCCGGACGTGGCTCGCCGAACAAACCCCGTGAGGCACGGGCGCAAACCGCGTGGAGCCAAACCGACGCGGCGAGAGCAGGGACGACGACAGCGAGAGAGACCCAATCTCGCGGCCCCAGAAAATCGAGGGGATTTTTCAAGAATTCCCGTCCCCCCGAAAAAGAGGAGGGAAAACAAAAAAAGGAGCCCCGCATGTTCGTGGGGACGCCGCATAACCCGACGAGAGAGGAAAGGGAAAAGCGCCCGCGCCGGGACGCAATGGCGTGCCCGGCCGATCGGCGCGAGGCAGGCAGGCAGGCAGGCAGGCGAGCGCATCGAGAGAGAGAAAGCGAAGGAAAAGGCGCCCGTTACCTTGCCTCCTTTGGGCGACCGGGCGGGGCGGGAGGCCCGCTGCCTCCGCTGGTGGCGGCGGGGGCGCTGGGCGACGCCGGCGGCGAAGAGGCGGGCGGGCGGGACCGAACGCTGGGGGTTGCCGCGGAGAACGTGACGTGCACCAGGAGGAGGGGAGGGAGGGCGGGGAGATTCGTGGGGAGGCAGGCAACGGCGTTTCGTTTTCTCTCGCTCTGTGATCTTTTGAGGGAGGAGGGGGTAACGGCTTTTGCGTCGTGGGTACACGTGGCGCGCCGTCACGGGTCGGGGGTGGGGAGAGTGGGGTCCGACTTGGCACGGGTGAGACGTGGGCTGGCTGGCCGACGCTGTCGATCGCGGGGGCACGTGGCTGCCAGCCAATAGACCCGAGAGTTCGTGGGCTTGCTCCCGTCCAGGAGTGTGCTCGGCCTCATGATACTGGTGATTGCGGAATTTTTTTAAAAAAAGTTAAAAAATTAAATTCGAAAAAGAAGTTCGGATTTGAAAATTTTCGAAAAAGAGGTACCTCCCGCCCATCCAACGGGCGGGAGGTGCCAAATCTTTTTCTAGACCCTTCCCGAGGGACTCTTCGCGAATAAGAAACTTCGCAAATAAAAAACTTTTCTTATTCGTGAAGAGACCACTGGCGCGGCCGCGGAGGCATCCCACCCGCCCAACGGGCGGGAGATGCGGGGCCCTTACAGTGCGGAGTGGCATCTCGCCCGTTGGGCGGGCGGAAGGTTCCCCACCCCCTATATAAACCCCCACCTGTCCCCAAATTCCCATTTTATTAAGCAAAAATCAGGAAAAAAAAGAAAGGGAGAAGAGGAAGAGAGGAGAGGAAGCGGCGAAACTCTGTTCACACGTCGGTTTGGAGATATGTTCTCGTTCTAGTCGTATAATTACTTGAAAATAATTATAATCTAGGAAATATTTCTTAGGGTGGTTATATTTTGAATAGTTTTTAGTATTTTCAATTATTTTTAGTATAATTTATATTCTGATGAGTTTAGAATCTGGAAAATATAATCTGGGAATCGCTGAAATTTAGGGTCGTTGTGTATTAATATGTAGTATAACTAGTTTATTAATAATTGACAGATATGTCTTCCGAGAAGGGTATTTTTAGTATATATTACGGAAAAGAAAATGTGATTTATGGGCCGAATGGGGTAGATTTAAGTGAATTCAACTGTGCGGTCAAAAGAATTACCAGACCGCACGAGAGGACATTTGAATCCCTATGCAACTGGTTAATGAGCGGATTAAGGATTAATCAGGAGACACACACTGTGAGTGTTCAGTGCGTCATAAATCGTACCACTCACGCTTTGATCTGGGAGCTGATGCCACTTGCAAGCAACGATGACTGGTTAAGTTATCTGCAAAATACAAGTTATTGGCAATGACCACTGGTACTCCTTGTCAATGTGTACTAGAAGTCTTTGATAAACATCGAAGCTGCTGCGGGGGACGAAGATGTTGATGAAGAAGTTAAGGAGCCAAACATTGAGGCAGGTGGCACCGCAGCACCTCAATGCGTGGATGATGAGGGGGAGAATATACCCCGTATTGTTGAACAGCTGCGAGACGAAGATCGTGAGTTGGATGAAGCAATGAATGCCGATTCATCTGATGATGATTAGGATGTGCCTGAAGATTGGGTGAGCAGCGACTTCGGTCATCTTGTCATAGATGAGGGACCCAGCGTGCCTTGGGATTGCAGGGAGAACGAAGTTGTCCAGGGTGCGAGGTACCACTCAATTGATGAGGTGAAGAAAGCTGTTAAGTGTTGGTCTCTTTCTTATGCGAGAGTTCAAAACAGTCGAGCGCAGCGTACACGAGTAAGTTTGTGTTAACTCGTTTTCTATTAATTATATAACCGTTATCATGAAATAATATTGTCTTCCAAATATTTGCAACAGATATTCGCGCAGGGGATATCATGCCAAAGAAGTCAATTGGGTTGTCAAGCTGCAGGAGTACGTAGGAGGGTGGCTAGACGCACCTGACGATGTGTGGGACAAGCCGCAGCCACACACAGAGGCGTCTTACGGCACATACCTCCATTGGTACCTCACTCGCACGAGTCCGTACGTCACTCTTTCACGTATTGATGATGCGGAGCATCAGCACCCGCCGACCATCTCGGACACGTATCCCTTGTACCGTGATTAGGCGCAACGTGACGCGGTACGTCTTTCGCAACTTCAATTATTAAATCTTTTTAAAAAAATCGATAACAATATTACTCTGCTTCCCATTACTCATGCAGATCGATCTGATCCACTGCGCGGAGGTCGAAGCTGCATCTCTGATCACGTTGTTTGACCGTGGAGTACGTGTATCGGAGGCACAGTACAAAGAGAGCTTTTGTCGGATTCATGACAACTTGACGCGAGCGTTACGTGCACTGACGTGTTGCAGCAGAGACGACGTGGGGGCCTCCAGTTCATCTCATGCTTCCGTCCACGTGTACACAGCTAGCCTATGGACCTCTGCAGCACCACACGCAGCGTCCAGTGGTATTGCCGCTAGTTCGAGCTATAAGTCCTTTATAATTGCCATTTCGATCAACTTTGATTTACACGACTAATTTCGTTTGTTTTTATAGTCATGCACTCGACAGCAATGGGGCCTCCTCCTGCAAGAATGGAGCCTCAGACGTTTGGTGCTTATGCTCTAGGAACGTCTCTCCCGTCGGGTTCGATGCCAGCTGCTCCGTATTCTCAGGGCTATACTCAGCATGCGTGGTCGATGGGAGCTCCTGCACACGGTGGTCTGTTCGGTGTGCCGGACTGGGACGGCGGCTCCGTCAGTTTGTCGGAGTTGGAGGGCGGTGGCGCCGGGCCAGACATCATTGGCCCCTCCGAGATGTATGACGCTCCACCACTACAGTCCCAGGATGACCCGTTCACGCCGGCGCCTCCTCCGCCTCGTCCTCACCGTGCTCCAGATGCACTCACGTACTCGGAGGGGCACATACGCCGACGGCCTAGGACTGGGGGGAGGACCAAGAGAGCGCGAGGACCGAGATAGGCGGAGTAGATACTCCTGATTCGGTGGACTCTGTATATTTAAACTATTTTTTGTATCATACTATTTTATTTTTAATGGCTTGATGTATCGTACTATAGTAATATTTGGATTCTACGTTGTAAAACGTTATCGCTTAACCATCTTCATACGAGTTTTAGATACCGTAATCTTCTTCGTAAAATTAGACTAAAATTTTATAGGTATGCAAAAGAGTATGGCGAATAAATCTTGTATTTGAAAAAGTATAAATTTTAAATAGTTTGTAAAATATAAATTCGAACAAAAAATAAGAAAGTGGGCACCTCCCGCCCGTAGGGCGGGCGGGATGCCTTTGCCGCCGTGGGAGGGGCCTCTTTACGAATAAGAAAAAGTTTCTTATTCGCAAAGAGACCCTCGGAAAAAAGATTTGGCACCTCCCGCCCGTTGGATGGGCGGGAGGTGTCCGGCCCCACGCCTCCCGTTGATCGGACGAGAGGTATCTATTTTTAAAATTTTTCCAAATCGGCACCAATTTTCGAATTTAATTTTTTAACTTTTTATTAAAAAAATTCGTGATTGCGACCAGTGGGCCCAATGATATTCACCGTGGCTTCTTGAGACGATGAGCGTGGGCCCTGCTCGATAGCCTCTTTGAGCCCAAAAAGGGGATTTTATTATTCTTTGGCCTGGCCCGAGCTAGCGACGACGCTTGTAAGCATATTTTTTTGGGAGTCACTAAGTGTCTAAGTCAATGATTAGTGTTTTTTCTCAGATGTTTTCAATTATCTTTTTGACCAATGAGATTTCGATACGCGAACGTGTGCCTCTACCAAAATTTGACTGGGAGTATCGGAATCAAACGGATAAAAATTTATCTATCTATCTATACTATAAAGAGCAAAAATTTTTAAAAACATCTTTTATCTGGATCGGATCTATCGTACGGCTCATGCTGGACCAGCCTATCAGAGTTGAGGGAGGTAGAAGAAGGAGCGAATCCATAGAAATTGCGAGTTGGGAGATATTTCCGCTAAAAATCGATAACAAAAACCGATAACTTTCCGTACCGCGACTGCGTCCTTATCCGACGGACATCCACGCCAATCCGCCGCAGCCGATCACGCTAATCACGGGATCCTCTCCTGCATCTGCGTCCCCTGACCATCCGCGCCGTTTTGCCAGGCTTCGTTGTTCTGCCCCGTTCTTCTTCTCCCAGCGGGCGGAGGCGGCAGCCTACGGGCCCAGAACGTTGCAGTCCCTAACCGTCACACCGTGCTCGCGATGTGGTTTGCAATCAGCGCGGAGCCGTGGAGGCATCGACGCTGCAAATGTACGGAGGCTCCCATGTTTGTTGAATGAGAATTTGTTGTCGTGCTTGCTTTTTTTGGACTTGAGCTCCCAGGTTTGGTGATTTCTTTCCATGTGTGCTTGCTTATTTTTGTAATGATGTAAGAGCTAAGCCTTTCATTGTTACCCTCTGAATTTTTCTTTTCCAATATTCAGTATGGGTTCAGATGAAGATGCTTGACTGTTAACCTGTGTGACTAGGCTATTATTCCATTAATCATTTTCTATCTTTTGGTAGTTTTTTAGCACTATAAATGAGGTCCTTACAATTAGACCATGCAGAACATTTATGGTAGAAATCTGCATTGTATTGCGTAAGATGAGAATGAGAATTTGTTCGCGCATATAGTTTAGCATTAAAACTTTATTTACTATATTTTTTATAAAAATACGTAAACGACATACGTACATCTTTGCTAGTAATAAAAAATGAGTAGATAGTTCCTTGGACCTAACAATAGTTCGGCTTAGTTTCTTAACCCCTTTTCGATTGAACTTACTTATTTGGTGTAAAAACGAATTTCGTTTTGGTTCTTGGCCTTTCTGTTAGTTTGACAAGCTAATGATGTTAAAAACAACACAAAATGACTCCTTTACCCCTAGCGCCAAAATGAAACACTACAACAGTCGTACACAGTAAAGTCATACAAGCATTTTTATTATTTTCATATATATTTGCACATGACATCACACTTGGAAAAAAATTATAATTTATTTTTGTAGATTGATGATAATAGGCAGCCTAAAATGCTTTGTATGACTTTACTGTACACCGCTGTAGTGTTGCATTTGGAGTCAGGGGTAAAAGAGTCATTTTCCGTTACTTTTAACACCAAAGGGCCAAGAACCAAAACGAAATTCGTTTTTTAGATCAAATAAGCAAGTTCAATCGAAAAGAGGCTAAGAAACTAAGCCGGACATTTGTTAGGGCCAAGGAACTAATTTACTTGTAAAAATTCTTTGCTAGTAATTAAAAAGATTGAAAAGCGAGGGAAAATCAGTCAAACGAGAGGACTCAGACGTGAAGTGCCTCAAAACATGTTCATTTTTCATTTGCTGCTTCACATCAAGTAGGCAACCCGATTTGCTACAAACACTAGTGGAGTACTCTAGCTACTCAGTACCTACATATCACTGACACGATAGATGCTTCGGATTGCCTACATGACTTTTCAACTAAACTATATGTTCACAATTGACCACCTCTTTAGTAGGCCGAGGCTATATATTAGCAACCTTGCTTATCGACCTTTGTCTTTGGAAGCAACAAGGGATGAGATTATGAGAGCATCCACGGTCAAACTAATTAAAGTGTCCTCTGATCAAAGCTAATCAAGGGAGAAATGGGGGCATTTAAATGGGTGGAGAACAATAGATATTGAGTAAACTTTGTTAAATATTCTGTAGAAAAAAAGAATACTTTTTTGAAAAAAAGCATACAACTATATTAACACATATTGCAAAAGACTACTGTCGGTACATACAAACAACCTCCTACTAGTGTATCCAGCCCAAGGGGTGCGAGGTGTCGGTGTTTTACCGGCTGCCCACCGAGTGATATACCCAAGGTGGTAAGTTTTGGGTGAGGAGACGCCGAGATCAGGAACTCGAAGGTGCAAGGAACACAAAGCTTAGACAGGTTCGGGCCGCAAAGCACGTAAAACCCTACGTCCTGTATGGTGGTTTGTATTGCCTTTGGTATAGTATGATCTAGAGATCCTGTTTTGAAAGAGGTCCCTGCCCTCCCTTATATATCCGAGAGGCCAGGGTTATAAAGATACTAACCAACTTCAGCTAAGAAATCGTACCAGAACATATCTCGGTTAGATTCCTTCTGTATCGGTTAGCTCTATCTCCTACTTAAATGGGATAAATAAGAGATAAACGAGATAAATAAGAGATAAGACGGACTTAATCTCTTAAACCTCTTTAAACTACGTTATGTACACAGCCCCGTGGCCCCGGGTCTGACAAGCCCCGAGCTCTTCGTAGCTGAGTACTACAGGCTTATCGAGTACTTTCGAAGTAGTCTTCGACTTCTTTCAAAGCTTCGTCTTGAAGTCCTTCTCCGAGTACTTACTTAGCTGCATCGAAGCTATGAGGTGCTCATGCCCCGAATTTTGTTTCTGATATGGTGTGCGATTGAAAAATCACACTCCATATGGAGTAGCCCCCGAGCCTTAGGTTGAATCGGAGAATTAGGCTAAGGGTCGCATTAGTCTGAAATCCTCCTTACCTTTCAAATAAATTTGAAAAATAAGTAGTCGATGCCACGTACCCCGCAGCCCCCGAGCCTTGAATCCAAATCCTTCAAAATTGGAGATAAGGATCCAAAAACCGTGGCATGCAGGCTAGAAATGTTGACATGGTAAATTATCAATGTGATGGTACAAATGATGAAAGTTAGATCACGGATTCGAAAACCCCTTTTTTCGGGACAACTGACCCTGAAAAATGATTAATCGAATATTTAATCCAAACAGTCCACCAAATGAGCCCTCATCTTCGGAATATTCCCTGAAACGACTCTTGACCTTCGCAACAGTAGAACTTTACCCCAACCGCTGGTTATTTAACCCCGCGGTAACTGCCAAGTAAAGACTGTGCTTCCAATCTGCAAGTTGCCAAGAACCTCAAAAAATCCCCAAATTGAGCCGTACGCCCGCCGCCATCCTCCCGGCGAAATCCTCCCGCCCCGATCTCCCCGCCCCTCTCCCCGCAGCCCCCGAGCAACTCATGGCGAGCGAATCCGGAGATGGCGCCCAAGAAATCAGAAGCAGAAGGGAAGAAGAAGGAGGCGCAGCCACCGACCAGAGAGTGGACATACAGTAAGTGTTCCCTCCATGATCATAATAGGCTAGTTTCCAAGGGGTTGCTGCAAGACAAGAATCTTATCAACTGGTGCCCCTCTTTCCATGAACCTTTCCCTATGGAAAATGTTGATGAAATCATCACATTTTACCATTTTGTCGAACGGGGATTGGCCCTCCCCTCTTGTTCTTTCTTCCGCGGCCTTCTATATTATTACGGGCTTGAGCAACATCACCTCAATCCGAACTCCATCTGCCACATTTCGATTTTTATCTATTTCTGCGAAGCTTTCCTCGGAATCAAACCCCACTGGGATCTTTTCCGCTTCCTCTTCCGCGTCAAACCACAGCCCACCTCGAAAAACCTTTTCGTTGCAGGGGGCGCTGGCATCCAACTGCGTCAGCAGGCCGGCGACAAATATCTATCATACAAATTCCCCTCCAACCTTCCCGGGTGGAAAAATCACTGGTTCTATATCGAGAACCATGCCCCCCAACTCCCAGCCAAATCAAACAATCCACCTGTAGTGAGGCCGGAGTGGAATCTTGAACTTTCCAGGGGAGACATGGATCAAGTCGAGGAACTATTGGACATCATAGAGGCACATAAGATGACGGGAGTGACCGGCGCATCCGTCATGTTCTCATTTTTCAAACGTTGAGTCCAACCGATCCAACAACGCCACCGACTTGGATTCGAGTACATAGGCTCTGAAGATCCTTCTCGCATGTGCGCAGAGGAACTACCAGACGAACCCGCACTCCTCCGAGTCCAGCGGGTGTTACTGGATGTGGACGCCGTGCCTTACGTGCCTGAGTTGTTTTCTGCGTGAAATCCACCCAAATCGGTGAGTATTCAACTACTTTCTGTTGAAGACAAACTCTGTCCTGCCGCTGCTAACTGAAAACCTTCTGCAGGGACATACAGAACTGTACCGCAGCTACCCGCCGCAACCCGACATCCCCCAGCCGGACTACCTCCTCCCCAGCGCCGCTGTCGAAGCAAAGAGGGCTCGCATAGCCCAGGCTCTGCATAGCAGCGACTCCACGGAGGACGAGAGCCCCCTGGTGGAGAAAGAAGCCGAAGGAGAGGTGAGAAGGGACAACTCCTCCGGGCCAGCCGTGGAGTTGACCGAAGCTCTACCTTTGGTACCGCAGGGTTGTCGGTTGGTGCGGAAGCGGAAAGCTAAAGCAATCAAATCTTCCAGGTATTGATTTGGTGCTTTGGTGAATTGCTGAACATCAATATTGTTACCGCTGACAGTGTCCTCTTTGTAGTCCTTCCACCTCGTCACCCAGGACCGAGCCCGAAGAGGTGGGAGCAGCCCCATCAGCCACCGCAGCCGTCACCATCGCCGTGGCGGGGACCACGCCACTAGCTGGTGAAACCCCGCCGCCGGCAACGGAAGTGCCACGATAGGCCTTGCGGGTGAAAAGGGCCATCAAAAAGAAGTCTACACTGTAAGTTTGCATCTGGTTGCACAATAAACGTTCTGATTTTTCGACTTGTATGATGACTGACTCGACTTCATTAGGGCTGCAAGCGCCACGGACCTCCAGCTGAAACCGGCCGCGACTACCCCAGCCCCCGGGTCATCGACCCGAGAAGAGTCTACGAGCGCGAGGCCAGCCACAGCTGCGCCAACCCCCGAGCCGTCAGCCCCCGAAGGGACGACGCCCGCGGAGCCAGCCCCCGAGGTGGATGCGACGCTGCCCGACTTGCTGCACAAGTCGAAGCCGAAGCTGGTGGCGAGGAGCAAGTCGAGGCTCCTGATGCCGCTCCTACGGATGGCACAGGTAAGCATCTGACCGCCCCCGGCTAGCTGCCGAGATCCAAGCGCTATATGCTGAAAACACTTTGTGTTTGCAGGTGCTCAGCATTCACCGCCCGAAGAAGCCATGGGAACCTCAAGAAGACCCGTTGAGCTGCTCCTAACCGGGTCTGGGTACCGGGATGTCATTGCCGCCGACCTGGTGGATGATCCGTTGCTGACGGACAATAACATGGAGAACTTCAAGAAGGCGTGTGACTTTGCCATGGTAAGACCTGAGTACTTTCCTGCTGGTAAACACTGTCGAGTTTCTTATCTGAATTTTCCTCCTTATGCAGAATGTGATCACCCACTCCCAGAAAAAGTCAGAAAAGCTGAAAGCCGTTGTGGGTGATCGCCAAGAGCTCGCTGCCCTGGAAAGGCGCATCGCCGACGACAAAACAAAGATCTGCTCCCTCGAGAAGGCGAATTTCGAACTCCGAGAACAACTCGAGGTGCAAGGGAAAGCGCACCAAGAGCGGCTCAGATAGTAGGAAAAAGCGCACCAGGGGCAGCTCAAAGATCAGAGGAAGGCGCACCAAGGTAAGCCATTGCTTCCCTCGAGTACTTGGACTTATCGATTTGTCCTGGATTCTGAAAAAGCTCTTCACCACAGAACTTAGGAAAATGTTAATATATAAAGAAGAGCTGCTTACTGACGTGAAGAACCTACTGTATCGGTGTACAGATGACGTCGAGAGGTTGTAGAAGGTGATCGGCGACACTGAATGAAAGTTCATCGACTGCCTTTAGCAAATCAAGGCGCTGGGTGAGAAGGACGAGCAGCGGCAGAAGGAGCTGGAAGACCTCAGGGGGGCCGCCCGGGGGCTGGTGGACATGGTGGATCCCCCAGAAGAAGGCGAAGCGAGCCCACGGCCCCTGCTAGAGCGACTCTGCGAGGCCCCGAAGAAAGTGCTGAAATTCCTCATAGAGGCTCCGATCGCGTGCGTCAGCAACGGCCTTGCAATTGTGAAGTCCTTCTTGCCAGACGCGCAGCTAGATATATTTGCTCAGGGAATGTTAGCAGACTGCACCGAGGAACAATTCGACGATTACCTTCGGGAAGCCCAACCTATTTCAGAACAAATAGTACAAAGTGTACTGCAGGATTAGAGTGTAAGAAACAAGTACTCATTCCCGTGTATATATGCTATATTTGATGTCTCTACTTGTGTGTGCGCCTTGGCTGAATTGGAATCCACGCTTAAAGGCTAAGTAGTGGACACTACCCCGGGTGCAGCGACCCTGAAGGTAGCCATAGCTCCAAGTAGAAACTCATCTAACAAGTTAGCCACAACCCGATCGAGTGGGTCTAAACTGTTAGGAAGGTACGCGAGCACCGTCGCGAGATTGCCGTGCTTAAGGCAGAAAAACAAAACTGCCCTGAGTGCATCGACTCTGGATGTAGTCGAGGTCGCTCCTCATATGAGCGCGCTCCACGAATTCGGTAGGAACCGGATAAGCGGATCAAACTCGTTGGGAGCAAACGCGGACATCGCCGTGGGTCTGCCGTGTGTAAGGCAAAAAACGAAACTACCCTGAGTGCAATGACTCAGGATGTAGTCAAGGTAGCTCTTCATGCGAGCCCATCCAACAAACTGGGTATAAACCAGTCGAACGGATCAATGTTGTTGGGATAAATACAGTAGTGAGCGACCATTCAAGGTCGTGGTGGAAGTCTATTTGTAGAAGGTAAGAACAGAGCCGAGGCTTCCGTCAAAACATGAAGTCGATAAGATATGAACGTGGCCGTAGCCTCCATGTGTTCATAAAGGAATTTACAACCCGAATCTTGTGGCACATAGCCTCCAAATTGTTTCGAGAGAAAAAGATCGCCTAGGCGCCCGGAGATTTAGCTATCCCCGAACATCTTCTCATGGGTAGAACTTGCGTAGGTTCTGAATGTTCCAAGAATTCGGGACATCTTGGCCTTCAGGGTATTCTAGTCGATAAGACCATGGTCTTGTAACCTGCTTGACGACGAATAGGCCTTCCCATCTTGAGTTGAGCTTGTGTAGACCGGACTCATCTTGGATGTGACGTAAGACCAAGTCGCCAATGCTGAACGACCGCTCCTTCATGTTGCGATCATGATACCGCTGAATCCCCTGCAGGTATCGAGCAGTTTGAACAAGAGCGGTGCAGCGAGCCTCCTCAATAGAATCGAGCTCTAATTGCCTCGCCTCATCTGCCTCGCTTTCGTTGTACATTTCAACCCTTGGGGATTTCCACATGATGTCGGCCGGCAAGATAGCTTCAGATCCGTACACGAGAAAAAATAGAGTTTGCCCTGTGGCTTTGGACGACTGAGTCCGAAGCCCCCAGACGACATGTGGCAGCTCGTGTATCCATTTGCCTCCCTTCTTGCTGTTTTCATCGTAGAGTCTCTTCTTGAGGCTATCAATTATCATGCCGTTCGCCCTTTCGACTTGTCCATTGGCCCTTGGGTATGCAACAGAGACATATTTAACCTCGATGCATGCATTTTCACAGAACTCCCAGAACTGGTTGGCCATGAAGTTTAATCCCAAGTCCATGATGATGGTATTCGGGAAGCCAAAGCGATGCAAGATATCAGAGATGAAATCAACAACCCGATCTGGTGTAAGCTTGGCTATAGGCTTGTACTCGATCCACTTGGTAAACTTGTCGATAGCCACCAACACATGGGTGAAACCGCCTGGTGCCGTTGTGAAGGGCCCAATCATATCAAGGCTCCAACAAGCAAAGGGCCAGGATGGCGGTATGGTGATGAGGCTGTAGGCTGGAACATGAGACTGCTTGCCGAAGAATTAACAGTTTTGGCACCTGCGCACGAGATCCTCCGCATCGGATACTGCAATGGGCCACCAAAAACCGGCCCTGTATGCTTTCCCTACCAGCGTTCTTGAAGCTGCGTGATTGCCGCAGACACCCTCATGGATCTCCCGCAGTATGTCGTAACCATCTTCCTTTGTGACGCATTTCATGAGAACACCTGAACAGGCACCACGCCGGTAGAGCTTGTTGTCGACTAAGACAAAACCCTTACTTCTGCGCATGACACGTGCCGCCTCTATGCTCTTGGCGTCAATTCCCGCCGGTAGCCTTTGATCTCGGATGAAGTTGATAAAAGCCTCTCACCAGTCTTCCCCAGCGCCATAACCTCTCGATGGGGTTGTTGAGGGCCCGCATCGATGGTTACCTGTGGAGGAGACTTGATGGATGGCTGCTTGAGCTCCTGGACAAAGACTCCCGGTGGAACCTTAGCACGAGTTGACCCCAGCTTGGACAAACATCTGCGCCAACATTGTGCTCTTTGTAGCACGTGATGAACCTCCAAGCTGAAAAATTTGTTTTCCAACTTGCGCACTTCCTGCGCATAAGCGTCCATCGTCTCCTTGTTGCAGTCCCACTCATTATTGACTTGCTGAACAACAAGAAGAGAATTGCCATAGACAAGTAGTCGTTTGATCCCTAGTGATATCGCCAAACGAAGCCCGTGAAGCAATGCTTCATACTCGGCTTCATTGTTGGATACCTCCCACAGGATCTGAAGGACATACTTCAATTGTTCACCTCGTGGAGAAATAAGCAGAACTCGGCGCCACCGCTATCGAGCTTGAGAGACCCATCAAAGTATATGGTCCAGTGCTCTGGCTTGTCGACTGGAGTTGGGACTTGATTCTCCCTCCATTCAGCCATGAAATCGACTAGAGCTTGAGACTTGATTGCAATGCGTGGCTTGAAGTCGATTGACAAAGCCCCCAGTTCCACTGCCCACTTTAATATACACCCCGTGGCATCTTGATTATGAAGAATATCCGCCAGCAGGAAATCCGTAATCACAGTGATCTTATACTCGTCGAAATAATGGTGTAGCTTCCTTGATGCGATTAGAATTGCATATAAAAGCTTTTGAACGGTGGGGTATCGTACCTTGGACTCGGAGAGTACCTCGCTGACGAAGTAGACAGGCCTCTGCACTCCAAATGCATGGCCTTCCTCGCCTCACTCGACTACAATAGCACTGCTGACAACATGAGTTGTTGCCGCGATGTAAAGTAGTAGATCTTCCCCCGGCAATGGTGCTGTAAGGATCGGAGGAGACTGAAGGTGATGTTTCAGATCTTGCAGAGCCCGCTCGGCCTCCTCCGTCCATTGGAACTTATCTTGGCATTTTAGGAGTTTGAAGAAGGGTAGTCCTCTCTCCCCGACCCAGGAGATGAACCTATTCAGGGCCGCCATGCAACCTGTTAGCTTCTGCACATCCTTGATTGTGGCCGGAGCCTCCATATCAGTAATGGCCAAAATCTTTACAGGGTTGGCTTCAATGCCCCGGTTACTGACGATGAACCCGAGCAATTTCCCTGAAGGTACTCCAAAAACGCACTTAGTTGGGTTAAGCTTCCACCGAAATCTGCGCAGACTGCTGAATGTTTCTTCCAAATCTGCGGTCAAGTCATCGGAATCTCTGGTCTTGATGACCACATCATCTACATAGGCCTCAATGTTCCGATGCAGCTGATCCGCGAAGCACATCTGGATCGCACGCTGATATGTTGCTCCTGCGTTTTTCAACCCGAAGGACATGGTTTTGTAGGCATATGTCCCGTACGGGGTGATGAACGCTGTCTTGATTTGGTCCTCCTCCTTGAGCGCAATCTGATGATATCCTGAATAACAATCAAGGAAACAAAGAAGGACACAACCAGCCATCGAATCGACAACTTGGTCAATGTGCGGAAGCCCAAAGTGATCTTTGGGACAGTGCTTGTTGAGATCAGTGTAGTCGACACACATTCTCCATTCATTATTCTTTTTTCTTACAAGAACGGGATTAGCTACCCACTCTGGATGGATTACTTCTTTAATGAATCCAGCCACGAGAAGTTTAGCTATTTCCCGCTTAATCGCCTCACGCTTATCGTGGGCAAACCTTCGCAGGCGTTGCTTTTTTGGCACAGCCTTTGGGTGTACATTCAGACTATGCTCGATCAGCTCCCTGGGCACCCCTGGCATATCTGTTGGTTTCCATGCGAATATGTCTCGGTTAGCCCGTGGGAAACTAATGAGCGCGAGTTCCTATTTCTCACCTAAGCCTGTGCCAATAACGGCGGTCTTAGATGGATCACCCTCCTGGAGCTGGATCGTCTTGAGGGCCACGTCATCCGTCGACTGGATGCTCGACTTGCTGGCCTTTCTCGAAGGAATCTCCAGCCCGAACTGAGAGAGCTGCTGCGTGGCCGCGAGTACTTCTCCCGAAGCATCTGGCACACGAGTAGTCGAAGCGTACTAGATCGCCTCCTGATTGCAGTCATACGATTTCTTCAAGTCGCCCCGGAGAGTGAGTACTCCACTGAGTCCTGGCATCTTGAGAAGCAGATAAACGTAATGTGGCACTGCCATAAACTTGGCGAGTGCCGGACGACCCAATATTGCATGGTAAGAAGATTCGAAGTTAGCCACTTCGAATTTGATGAATTCAGTGCGGTAGTTCTCCCTCGTGCCAAAGGTGACTGGGAGAACTACCATACCAAGCAGGTGTGCCGCGTTACCTGGGATGATGCCGTAGAAGGGGGACTTGCTCGGAACCAGCATGTCCTTGAAGTTCAGGCCCATCTTCCTCAGAGTGCTAGCGAAGATGAGGTTAAGACCGCTCCCACCATCGATAAGCACCTTGGTGAGCCTGACCTCTGCCACCAAAGGATCCAGAACCAGGGGGAACTTGCCGGGCTCCGAGAAGCTCATCCACTGGTCGTCACGGGAGAACGAGATGGGGACCTCCGACCAACGAAGTGGTCGTGGTACCGCCAGCTCGATAGACATGATCTCCCGAAGAAGCAGCTTTTGGTCCCGCCTGGAGCCGAAATCCCCATCACCTCCGAAGATGATGTTCATGGTCTTCGAAGCATCCTCGAACTTCGGGTTGCGCCCTTGGTCCTCTTGGTCGTCATCCTCGGGTTCTTTGTCCGCAGGCTTCTTATTCTTCTTACCACCACCGGAGTTCCTGAACATCCTCCGGAGATGGTAGCAGTCGATGACCGCATGGTTGGCACCTGGATGCCATGGGCACTTCTTCTGCAGGAGTTTCTCGAACTCTTCCTGCGTCGTCGACTTCTTGCCCCGCGAGGGACGATCCACAGCCACGATGAGATCATCTGGCTTGCGTTTTCGGGGTGGACCCGAATAGTCCCGCTGGCCTTTGTCGTTGCGGTTGTCGTTTGGGCGCCTCAGATTGCTATCTTGGCGCCGCGGGAACCGCTCCCGCATCTTCTCCTCCTGCTCGGACCAATCGTGCATCATATCACGAAGGCCCGCAACAGTCTTCGGCCTGTTCCGCCCAAAATCCCTGTAGATGCCTGGGTCGGTGATGCCGTTGTAGAAATAGTCGTGATGTTGTCCTCTGAGATGTTTGCGATGGTGGCGCGGACATCGAAGAAGCGACGTGTGTAGGATCACAGGAGCTCGTTATGTTCCTGTTTACACTGAGCAAGATCGTGACGAGTACCTGCGCGAGCAATCGCTCCCTGGAAGTTGTCGATGAAGACCCTCTTGAGCCGTTCCAAGGAGTCGATGGAGTTGTTGCTTAGGCTCTCCAGCCACATGAGCGGCGCAGGGTCCAAAGCCATCGGGAAGTAGACGACCTTGGTGATGTTCGAGCCCCCTACAACCTCAATGGCCGTGGATTAGCAACGTAGCCACTGCTGAGGAGCCTGCTTGCCGTCATACTTGGTGATGCTGATCGGCTTGAAGCCCTTAGGGTACTTGTAGCTACTGAAACGTGCAGAGAAAGCTAGGAATCGGTTGCTACAGTCAGTATCTTCGGTTTCGACTTCTTCTCGGACCTTGCGCCTGGAGGAGATCACGGACCGTGCGTCGCGGCCTTCATTGATGTGCTGACGCAGGTCTTCTAGAGGAGGCCGATGGTTGACTTGTCGCGGGTTACCCCCTGGAAGTGGCTGCTGCCTCCCGCCAGGGGCCTGGCTCCCGCGAGCGTTGTCATTGTTGAGGCTGGGCTGAGGTTGAGGACGTCCGCTTGCCGTTCAGCTGTGGCCCTGGCTGCGGCTCTCGCCCACACGCTCATCCCTGATGGTGGACGCCGGGTTATGCTGATCCAACTGGATCCAGGCCCTCTGCGCGTAAAGAAGTGCTTGACGCACATTTGGGTCATTACTGCGCTCGAGGATGGCCGTAACCCTGGCGATGTTGGCCACCGGAGTCCTGAAGCCTCGTTCGCTTATGGCGATGAACTCATGGTGAAGCTCACGATGCATAAATCGCCTGCGCTCGTTGACCCTTCGCTGCCGGATTGTGCGGACCCTGTTCCTGGCCCTCCGCGCCTCACGATCAGCATCGTTCTCATCGCCGGCGTTGGCTGTGACCTTGTCTTCGGAGACCACTTCAAATTCAACTATGGGAAGATCCCTGTCGTCCTCGCCTTCTTCTGCCATTAGCACCTGGCGAGAGACGAGCTCGTCGGAGCTCGTGTCGACTAATTCTGTCGACTCCTCCGCCACGGTAGCCAATGGCCTACCCTCCTGGAAGGGCAGAGGCTCGAGATGAGCCACAAGTCGAGCCTCAGCCTCGAGTAGATCGGAGAGCTTCATCCCCCTCCAATGTACGAAGCGCCCCTCGGGTGTGGGGGTGATCATCAGATCACTGGCGCCAAAACTACCCGAGGCCCCCCGACATGCGGTGGCTTCGGGCCCTCCAAGTTGGAGCAGGGAATCCAGGTCCTCCTCTAATGCAGAGAAAGACTCGGAGAAGTTGGCCCCCTGAAGATCAGTGGCCAAATTGTGTGAACCGAGTTGAGATTGGTTACGCGAATCCTTAGATTGGAACGAATCCAACCCAAGGGAAGTTGCCACAACACTGGATGATGTCGAGCCTGGAGCAGACTCCACCTCGATCTTTGTTGCAGAAGCATGGGTCGACAAGTCATCGAGCCCGTCGACAAACTTGTCGAGGTTGCTGCGGGAATCCGCAGCGGAAGTCTTTGGCTTCATGTCGATGACGAATCGACGAGAGTTGCCTGCACCGTCTGCGATGCGGACCCACAAGCCAAAAACAAATGTTGTGCCCTGAGAGGGAACAGACCTGGAGAATTGAAAAGTTGCCATCGAGCTCGCCGGTGGATCTACGACGCGCTCCCTTACCTGGCGCGCCAGCTGTCGGTGTTTTACCGGCTGTCCATCGAGGGATATACCCAAGGTGGTAAGTTTTGGGTGAGGAGACGCTGAGATCAGGAACTCGAAGGTGCAAGGAACACAAAGCTTAGATAGGTTCGGGCCGCAAAGCGCGTAATACCCTACATCTTGTATGGTGGTTTGTATTGCCTTCGGTGTAGTATGATCTAGAGATCCTATTTTGAAAGGGGTCTCTGCCCTCCCTTATATATCCGAGAGGCCAGGGTTACAGAGATACTAACCAACTCCAGCTAAGGAATCGTACCAGAACATGTCTCGGGTAGATTCCTTCTGTATCGGTTAGCTCTATCTCCTACTTAAACGGGATAAATAAGAGATAAACGAGATAAATAAGAGATAAGACGGACTTAATCTCTTAAACCTCTTTAAACTACGTTATGTACACAGCCCCGTGGCCCCGGGTCTGACACGAGGTTATCCGTAACCACGCACTAAGCTTCTGGGCGACAGGGCGTAAGGCCCGGGCCATACAACTAGAGGTACGATCTCCGGACCTCCCCCCACGTACTAGCAGGTCTGGTGCCTCCACGTGCCCGCAAGGACGAAATGCTCAGGAATAGCTACCACGGGTCCGGACCACCGCGGGATAGTTTTGGGCCCACACGTGTGGAAGCTGGACCCCCAGGGGGCCTGAGCGCCTGGGCCGCCAGCGGGGCCCGAACCTCCCATCCCACTTGGGAGGAGGTCCGGTGCCGCCACGTGCCCCTGACGAAACGGCCGCTAAACCAGCACCGCCACGTGTCCGGTGGATTCCAGCCTTCTACGAGAAGCCAACCCAACTACCGCATTAAATGCGGGTGGTTGGGGTGAGCGCACCCAAGATAGGGCATAGGCTGCCCTCTGACACGTTGGACAGGTATGGGTGATATCACGGTAAGCCCGCCAGTTACCGAGGCGGCGCGTCACATCACAGCGCTGTGTTCGTGGGCGAGAGACGTATGGTCACATCACAGTGCCGCGCGTGTGGGTGAAGAGTTATTATGACCTGCTGCAGGAAGGCCACAACGTGCGCTGCTACAGTGCATATAGGCTACAGCACGGTAGGTCAATATGTCCCCCTCGCCTATCAACGGGAGCTGACTCTACATCGACAGCATGACTCCCTCTACGCATGTCAGCGGCAGCAGACCCTATGCTAACAAGACGGCACAAGACCATATCCAGATGGAGGATACGCACGGAGGCTGATGAGGAAGATCTCCGGATCTGAGGCATTTAAGGCTCTGATGTGTACGTTTTTTAATATGTTGTCAGGTCCACCTGTCGGAGCCCCGCTCAGTGTACGCGCTCCCCTTGAGCCTATAAAGGGAGAGCGCGCATGTTAGAACACAAGTTGGACAGACACTCTCATACACACAAGAGTTCACACTCATGTTGGGTCAGGGGTTCCTCCCCCAAACTTATAGACAATACATCACATAGTGGACGTAAGGTATTACGCTCCGGCGGCCTGAACCACTCTAAACCCGTGTGTGCTACTCGTGTTCATACGTCTCTAGATCGAGCATTCCTTGACTAGCCCCAAACTCATCCTAAGCTAGGATTAGGTGGGTGCACTCCGCCACCCGGCTGGAGAAATCCTCCGACATTTAGCCCGCCAGGTAGGGGATAGTTTGGTTTGCGCTTGATTGAAGGCACGTGATCACAATGCCACGGGTAGTCGAGCACCATGACCACCCGATGGGGGAGGAAGTGGCGTCATCTGCGCCGCATGCCTCCCGCCATCTACCATCGAGGGTTGTGGCGCGCGTTGCGCTGCAGTGTGCTGCAGAGTAGGCCTCCAAGGCCTCAACGCAGCCCGCACAGAACGGGCCGTTGGTGGCAGCTAGGGAGCTGCTCCACAACATGCCGAATCCGGCGGCCTCGCCTGACGTGCTAAGGACATGGCGTGATGACATCGACCGCCTCCTCAACTTGGCACAGGTCACCCCAGGCTCAGCGGGGGGGTCTACGTCCAGGCAGCGTCGCCATCAGGGTGGTGCATCCGGCTCTGTGCACTCCCCAACAGTGAGGAGCGCACGGACCAAAGACCTGCGGGTGGAACTCAACCACAGGTGTGCGGGAGAGGACGCCCGCGTCACCATGGAGCGGGCGCGTGAGCGCCAGCTCAACATTCAAGGTCGGAACCTCGAGGCCGAGCTCGACATAGCTGTACCGAAGCCGTAGGGACACGTCGAGGCCCCGGTGGCTACGGTGGGCTGCGCAGCGCTCGCAGACCACCTCCGAGTGGTGGCCTGGCCGTCCAAGTTTGGCCCCACCTACCGGAAAAGTATGACAGGTCTACCAACCCGTCAGAATTCCTGCAGGTCTAGATCACCGCCATCATGGCGGCTGGGGGTAACGACGCCGTAATGGCAAGTTACTTCCAAGTGGCCTTGGCCGAGCCAGCCCGGACTTGGCTCATGAATCTCACCCCGGGATCCATCCAATCCTGGGGAGAGCTCTGCGCGCTGTTTTTGGCGAACTTCGCCAGCGCATACCAGCAGCGCGGCGTGGAGGCCCACCTCCACGCTGTGAGGCATCAACCCGGGGAAACCCTCCAGGCCTTCATCTCCCGCTTCACCAAGGTACGTGGAACCATTCCACGTATTTCCGATGCATCTATTATCACGGCTTTCCGACAGGGGGTCCGTGATGAGAAGATGTTGGAGAAGCTGGCGACTCATCAGGTGGGAACCGTCACCACCTTATTTGCCTTGGTGGACAAGTGCGCCAGGGCTGCTGAGGGCCGTGCATGGCACTCAGCCCCTCAAGGAGGGCCCACCCAGACGAGGGGCTCCAGTGTCGCTACCCCTGGTGGCAGCAAGAAGAAGAACAAGAAGGATCACGGTGCAAACAAGCCGCAGACTGGAGCTCCAGTCGCTGCAGCGGTAGCGACCGGGGCCAGAACCCACGCGGCAAGCGTCCACGCCAGCAGCGTAGCGACCCTGGGTCATGCCCTGTTCATCCTGGAGCCCATCACAGCGCCTCCGAATATCGCAAGATCCTGAAGCTCACGGAGCGCGTCAGCAATAGGCGCGAGTAGGCCTCCAAGGATGACTCCTCCCCGCCGCGGCGGTCCGGCAAGGAGAAGGTCTCGACACCGACACTGCCGCGGCGGAGAAGGAGTTGGGGTACCAAACCCCAAAGAAGGACCTTAAGGGCCTCTACCATCGGTCCGACTCTGAGTCTGGGGGTGACTAGCGCCGCAAGAAGCTGTACGTCATGTACGGCGGCAGCTCGGAGCTCATCTCCTAGAGAGACGTCAAGACCCTTCGCCGGGAAGTTTTCTCGGTGAAGCCGAGGGCCCCGAAAGCGGCGCCCCACCAACGGTGGAGGAGCACCACCATCTCCTTCGGGCCATCTGACTGCACGGCGAACATGGTGGGGGCTGGGGTGCTACCACTTGTTACCACCCCCACCATCGCCAACGTCAAGCTCCACCACGTACTGATCGACGGAGGTGCCGGCCTCAATGTCATCAGCTATGCAGCATTCAAGCAGCTGCAGATCCCAGAGTCCAAGCTGGACCCGTCTCGCCCATTCTCCGGAGTGTGCCCACATCCCATCTACCCGGTGGGGACCATCTCCCTACCGGTCACGTTCGGGACTGAGGAAAACTTCCGCACAGAGAACATACAGTTCGATGTTGCGGAGGTGAACCTCCCTTTCAATGCCATCATTGGCAGGCCGGCTCTGTACCGGTTATGGTCGTTGCCTATTATGGGTATCTGGTCCTCAAGATGCTGTCCCCTGCAGTAGTTCTCACCGTGCAGGGCGACCGGACCGCTGTTGTGGCAGCAGTTGAGAAGCTACATGCACTGGCAACGGGCCTCGTCCCGGCTGCCAGCGCAGGGGGGTCCGAGCCCTCAAACTCACGCGCCAGGGCACCAGCCAGGGCGCCCAAAGTTTGTGCGTCTGATACGGACGATGTCCCCATGAAAACCATCCAGGTTGGGGTGGATCCCTCCCAGACCACCCGCATTGGGGGGAACCTGGGAGAGAAATAGGAAAGCGCACTCATCGCCTTCCTCCGGGCAAATGTCGACGTGTTCGCCTGGGAGCCATCACAGATGCCCGGGATCCCCAGAGAGGTGATTGAGCATCATTTGAAGATCCACCCCGATGCCAAGCCGGTGCGACAAAAGCCACGGAAGCAGTCCATCGAGCAGCAGAACTTTATCCGTGAAGAGGTCCGCAAGCTGCTACAGGCTGGTTTCATCGAAGAGGTCCACCACCCCAAGTGGTTGGCCAATCCGGTCGTCATCCCAAAGGCCAACGGGAAGCTTCGGATGTGCATCGACTACACCAACCTCAACAAGGCATGTCCAAAAGATCTCTATACACTTCCACGTATAGATCAAATTGTAGATTCCACCTCCGGGTGTGACTTGCTATCCTTCATAGATGCCTATTCTGGTTTTCATCAAATCAAAATGGCTAAGGCAGATAGGAAGTATACAGCTTTTGTAATAGTGGATGGTCTTTATTGCTATGTTGTAATGCCATATGGACTGCTTAATGCCTTTCCCACCTTTGCTCGAGCAATGAACATTACGTTAGGTGATTTGATTAGAGAGATAGTTGAGGTTTATGTTGATGACATCGTAGTCAAGACTAGAGAGGCAAATTCCCTTCTAGAAAATTTAGCCCAGGTCTTCGACAAACTGCGCGCGATGTGCATGAAGCTCAACCCCGAGAAATGTGTCTTTGGTGTTTCGGCGGGGAAGCTCCTCGGGTTCCTGGTGTCACACCGGGGGATTGAGGCAAACTCGGACAAGATCCGGGCAATCGAAGCAATGAGGCCCCCTGCTCGACTCAAGGACGTGCAGAAGTTAACGGGGTCGCTTGCAGCCCTCAGCCGCTTCATCTCGAGGTTGGCTGAGAGAGCTCTCCCCTTCTTCAAGTTGATGAGAGGGTCTGGTCCATTCACATGGATTGAGGAGGCAGAGCAAGCCTTCCAGGAAATGAAGCGGTATCTCACCTCCCTGCCAGTACTGGTAGCTCCGGAGCCGGGTGAGATGCTGTTTCTGTACCTTGCAGCAACGACCGAGGTGATCAGCATGGTGCTGGTCATAGAGAGGTCTGAGTAACTCATGCAGGGGGCCCCCAAGGTCCCCCCTGTAGAAAGTGGAGGTTCGACCTTCACCAATGTGACAACCGACCCTGCTTCGGGGGGTTCGGCCGGGTCTCGACCTGGGAAAAAGCCGGAAGACCTGGGGTCCGGAGAATCACCAGCTCTAGGAGAAGAGCCTAGTCCTGCTGCTAAAGTCAAGACCATCCAAAAGCCAGTCTACTACATCAGCGAGGTCCTGCATGAAGCAAAGGCCAGGCATTCCGAGACGCATAAGCTCCTTTATGCTATACTCATTGCGTCTCGAAAGCTCTGCCATTATTTCCAGGCCCACAAAATTGTGGTGGTGACCTCTTATCCACTGAGGGCCATCCTCCACAACTCCAACACCATGGGCAACATTGCCAAGTGGGTTGCAGAGCTTGCTGGATTTCAACTCGACTTCCAGCCCCGCCACGCCATCAAGAGTCAAGTCCTTGCCGACTTCGTTGCAGAGTGGACTCCTACACCAAGCCTTCCTAGGGGTCTGGACCATGGCTCGGCCCCCCACTTCCAGAAGCCAGGGCTCCAGTGTTCACCGGACCCCACTAGACACTCTTCTTTGACGGGTCCGCACGCAACAAAAAAACTGGAGTTGGTGTGTTCCTTATTGACCCTAATGGCGAACAAGTGAAGTACATGGTGCTCCTCGACTTTGAGGCCACCAACAACATGGTAGAATACGAGGCCCTAATCTTCGGACTTACTGTGGCTCTATTCCTGGGGGTCCGGCAGCTCCTGGTCAAGGGAGACTCCCAGCTCATCATCAAGCAGGTCCGGGGGGAGTGCAATTGCAACAAACCCTAGCTCGCAGCATACCTCATCCATGTGAGGAAGCTGGAGAAGGATTTCGACGTACTGGAACTGCAACACATTCCACGTGAAGACAACTCAGCGGCAGATGCACTCTCCACGAGGGCATCAACTCAGGCATCCGTGGCGAAGGGAGTCTTTCAAAGATGGCTACTGAAGCCATCCGCCCAGCCCGCCGAACTGGGTGAAGGGGGTCAGACTAGCACCTCCAAGCTAGCGGTCCCGGCGGCGCTCCATCCGCGGGGTTTGCCAAGGATTGTGTGCACCTTTGAGGGCCTGAAGGCCTCGAGGAGCCGCATCCAAACTCTCAGGGGGGTCCCGATGCATGGATCTCTGAGATCCGGGACTACTTGAAAGACAACATCCTTCCTGAAGACCATGTATCCGCTGAGCGCATAGTACGATTGGCTAAGCGATATGCGGTGGTAGAAGGGGATCTCTACCGCCATGGCGCCAATGGCATCCTCATGCGGTGCATCACCCAGGAAGAGGGCTACGACTTGCTCGCAGAGATCCATGGAGGCGAGTGCGGAAGTCATTCTTCATCCCGCACGCTGGTCGGTAAGGCCTTCCGACATGGCTTTTACTGGCCGACAGCGCTCCAGGATGCAGCTGAGCTGGTAAAGTCCTGCAAAGCATACCAGTATGCAAAGCAGATACACACTCCAGCTCAGGCTCTGCAAATGATTCCACCCTCTTGGCCTTTCGCTGTATGGGGGTTGGATATCTTGGGACCTTTCCCAGGGCCATCGGCGGGTACCGGTACCTATACATTGCCATCGACAAGTTCACCAAGTGGCCAGAAGCTACCCCTGTGGTCAACATCACCAAGACATCTGCAATCACATTCCTCAAGTCAATTGTGTGCCAGTTCAGAGTCCCGAACCGAATCATCACCGACAAGTGGGACCCAGTTCAAGAGCCGGCACTTTCAAGAATACTACGAGGACATCGGCATGCAGCTCTGCTTCGCTTCTGTGGCAAGTAGAGCGGGCTAATGTTGACATACTCAGGGGGCTCAAGATTTGCACCTACAACAATTTCGAAAAGCATGGTGCGAAATGGGTTGACCAGCTTCTGAGTGTACTATGGGGGAACCGGACCACACCCAGCCGAGCAACCGGGGAGACCCCTTTCTTCCTAGTCTATGGGGCCGAAGCATGCCTTCCCTCGGAGATCACTACGGGCTCGCTACGAGTCCAAGCCTTCGATGAGGAATTGCAGGAGCGGCAGCACCATCAAGATGTAGACCTCGTCGATGAGTGAAGATGGTGAGCAGCGGTCCGAAATGCACGGTATAACCAAGCGCTCCGGCGTTACCATCAACGGTTTGTGCATAGTAGGGAGCTTCGGGTCGGGGACCTAGTCCTATGGCGAATCCTAAACCGAGAGGGGCTCCACAAGCTCTCCCCCAGCTGGGAGGGCCTCTTCAAGGTGTCAAAGGTGTGCTGACCCGGTTTTGTTTGCTTAGCTACGAAGGAGGGCGTGCAACTACCCAATCCATGGAACATTGAGCACCACCGTAAGTTTTATCCTTAGGGGCTTAACCGAGAATAAATTTTTTCCTTTATAATTTGGTAGCACCTCCGTGCGGACCAGGGCGGTGGAGGTCCGCCCTCGTAAACCTGGCCCCTGGCATTCATCGCACATTCTATATGTACCAACTTATCAAGGAAAATTTATTCTGAGTCTGTCTTTGAGGTTAATGCAATTCAGTTCTTTTTTGCCTCCCGCTTACCCTAACCCCCATGTGGTCCCTAATTCCTGTGTCATGCTTGAGGCTCGAATTGAGTTTATGGGTTGTGTCTCCACCCAAGACCCCTCCTTCATAGGAAGGAAGGGTCCGGTCTCCTGGGGACCGGCTTTGGGGAACTGTACTTGTCCTCAGTGGGCCCGGAGTCATGTAGCCACTTAGCCTGGTTTCGTACCCTAAGCCTGCACACTCTACCTCCCTAGAATAAGTACCGTAGTACCTAGAACTGCGGATCTAGAAATCCGGGTCCCTTCGATCCTAAAGGCTGGGTCCTAGCGCTCTGATTCACTAAGCCCGGTTTTACATCTCAAAGGACTCTTGCCACAGCGAGATCCGGGACCCCATGGGAATGTTGCTAAGCGCCAATCCTAAGTCATGTGCAGGACTGAACCTCGTTTTCATGGTAGCTAGCCCCAATCCCTTGCGACTACCTCCCAGGGGGCCAAGGGCCCTCGGAGCCAGAGAGCACATGATAGAAGGGAGAACAAGCAAATGGAAAAACAGCTAAGTTTTTATATTACATATCGTACACAGAATATTACATAACTTATAATGTGTATAAAAACAACAAAAGCTACTCCTATTCCTTCGGTAGTCCGGAAGGGGCCCTCTCCCTTATAGGTTCGGCTCCATGTTGCGCTCAAAGCGGGATGCCACGATCTCCACCACCTCTTGTACTCCCTCCCGGGCTGCGGCCTCTGCTTCTGGCACTGGGCCCTCGAGGACTGGAGTTAAGGAGATGGCGGGGTCGTGGCTTTGGAAGCAGGTCAAGACGTGGTCTACCACCATCCGAGCAAGCTCCCGCCCTTCAGCCTTGAGGCACGCAACTAGAGTGGACTCCAGGCGTTGCAGACGCTCAGCGGCGGAGTCCAGCGCTGGAAGAACGGAGCTGATGGAAGAGGGGGCCTCTGCAACCTGGATGGGACTTAGCCCAAGGGGTTCCAGGGCGGTACTTGCTTCACCAACCCACCTGGCGATCCGCTCCACTCGGTACGCTGCTCTACCAGGAGCCCCTCTACCTCGGCCTCGCGGTGCTTGAGAGCCTCGAGCCGTTGGGAGAGGGATCGACAATCCTCTTCCTGGTGCAGGCGTCGGTCCTCGAGGCCTCGGGTCCGGGCCTCCAGGTCTGACCGGAGGGTAGAGAGGTGGGCCTCCTCCTCCTTGACGGCTGCCTCCCAGAGGGACAAGTTCTGCTCTTGGTGGTTGAGGGCCGCCTGCTCGTCGTCGATCGTCTTTGCCATGGCCTTGGCAGCGTCAATGGTGTGACGAGCCGTCCGCTCCTTCAACTCCACCTCCTTCTCCTTCCGGGCCACCGCCCTCTCCCGAGAGGCGACCGCGACCTCCCGGTCAAAGGTCCTACGGATCTTCTCATGCCTCGCGCTCCTGCTCGAGCCTGGCCCGTTCCTCAGCGGCGCGGGAGGACACCACTTGGATGCGGTTCCCCAGCTGGTGCTCCCAGTTAGAGAGCCGAAGATGCTCCACCTCGAGCTTCTCCCACTCCCGCCGGAAGCCCGCTTCGGCCTCCTCCATCGCCCGCTGGGCCTTGACCAGGAGGCGGGGAAGAGGGACCTCCACCGGGCTCGGGAGGAGGTGCCTCCCATGCACCACCTCCGGCTCATCCCCCTGCACGGACTGGATCGCCGCACCAGTTGCTGGGGGTGCCTCTACCATTGTCACACCCGATTTATACGAACATAAATCGAGCAATCATATATGCGCCAGGATCAAGTCACGCATATATACAACAGAATCATCAAGATATCACAACACGTATCTCAAAATAAAAGCGTATAAATTATAAATGAATATCTTTATTACAACTGAATCAAGAATCAGTCAAGGAATGCGGAAGCGTAAAATAAATACATGCAGGATAGGGCGCCACAGGGACGTCGGCTGGGAGACAACGCCTAGAAATCGTCGAGTCCGCTGATGTAGTCCTCCACGTCGCCTGGTACTGAGCAGCAGTCGAAGATATCCCCGAGAGAACAGAAGAGTAGAGAAGTCAAGTGTGAGTACACAACTTGTACTCAACAAGTATAACACAAATTATGAGGCTCTAAGGTTAGCTGACTCAACTGCATCAGCTTTTAATCTTGGCAAATTTTATTAAAGCTAATTACTACAAGTGGATGAATTACCATAACCCAAGTTACATAATAAATTAATCAAGATTAACCAAGAGACTACTGAAAACCAAGCCAAACCACCAAGGTACAACCCACTAATCAGACGGAGGATCTGAGCCGCTCATGACCGTGAGCACGGCTAGTATACCAGTTTTACACTCTCGAGAGGTTGCACAACTTTACCCACAAGTCGTGAGCTACGCTAGTTGTTCATCACACTCCCCTAGGTGAGATGACTAGCAAGCGCACTACGAGACTGTTACAAAGGATCACGTTAGTAAGGTGTAACCACTAAGGTTTCTGGATCAGCGACGATGGGGCCCACCTCACGGGGGTACAAGCACAGAGCACAGACCAAGCCGGAGGAGCAGGGACCATTGAAGCTTACCACCCCTCTTGCCCCGCAGGTAAGTTACTCCCAAACCAAAATGACCTAATTAGTAAGTCAAGACCGTCCCATTCCAGTCTTGTGGTTGCGCGGTTGTCCCAGGTTGTCGCTCTATGAACCGGTCCTTATGGAGAGTAGCCAAACAAGCACTAAGCACCGTGCTGGCCCCCTAAACCATGTTTCTAACAAAAACATATTTTAAGGAGACGCGAGCCACTCAAGCACACAGCATAGAGGGCCACTCTCAGAATTAAGTTGCATATAACCATTAATCAAATTTAATTAAAAGGGACCGGGTTGTGTGAGAGCGCAGCACCTAGCACAACTAACCAAAATGCAACCCAAGGTATTTATATAAAGGATAAAGGTGGCTAGGAAATCCTTATAGGCATACAGAATTAAAATGCAGTATGAGATTGTATTTAAAAGTGATAGGATGTTCATGTTATACTTGCCTTCCTCAAAGTTCTCCGGCTGCTGCTCAAACTGCTCTGCGGAAAGGGGCTCCTGGTACTCGTCCAAAGGCTCAGCGTCTACTCACGATCGCAACGCCAAAATATGGTCCAGCACATACACATTCATGCAAACAAAGACAAAAGATAAGAAACAGTATAACATTACATAAAAACAGCACCAAAACTATGATAGAACTTCCTACGCGTTACAACAATCGCGTGAGCGCAAAAACCACCTAAAACGGAGCTAAGACGCGAAATTTAAGGCTAAAACAGGGTCCAGAGACCTTTCTGTAAGAAAACAGGAAGTTCTAAGGGGTTCTGTGCGAGAACCGAGGGCCTAAACATAATTAAAGGCTAGATCTGGGGTCTAACCAGCAAAAATTACCGGGGTGGACGGCGGGTTCTATTTCTAAAGAACTTAGGGACCTAAACAATAAAAACAGGGCCTAACTGTAATTACTTGTGAACTAGAGATGGACTGCGGGTTGATTCCTGGAAAGTCCAGGGACTCTTTAGCAAAAGGACCAGGTCGAACCGGTATATTCTAATTAGGACCGCTGGATCGGGATCTAGCGGTACGAATCAAAGGGGGGTGGGGATCGGGGGTCCGGCGGCGGCGATTGCTCGCCGGAGGCGGCTTCCGCGGCGGCGCCTCACCGGCATTGGCTGATCTCGGCCATTCAGCCTCCATTTTGGATGAGGTCTGGCCCTAGAGGTAGAGCACGACACGGTGAACACATCTAGGCGCTCAAGAAGGCTAATTAGGGTTCGGGTCGGGGCTCCCCACGGCGAGGGCGGCGCTGGCTCACGGCATCGAGGGAAACTCGCTTGCGCAGAGGGAAAGGAAAAGGGAGAAGGGGCACGGCGCGGTCCTTACCACCCCAGGGTGCTACGATGGCGGTTAGAGGCCGAAGATCGGGGGTGCCGGGGTCGAATCGCGGCGGCGCAAGGTGGATTGGCGGCAGCGCACCCTCGGCTCTGAGCGACGGCACGGCGGCACAAGGGTACGGGGAGAGTTGGGAGATGCAGTGGCGGCTAAGGGAGAGCGCGAGGGACGGCTGCGGCCGAGAAAAAGGATAGGGCGGCCTCGTCGTGCGGGTCGCCCGTGCAACGAAGCTCCCGCTTCTCACGGGGTCGTTGTGGCTCGTCGCAATCCGAGCACGGCGCACTTCTAGAAGGATCCAGGCGGGGGTGGGACCGACGTGCGGCTCGGGGGAGAGGGCCCAGGGGCGCGGCGGAGCGGGGCTACGGCCAGCGATGAGCGGCCGGGCCGGCAGGGAAAGGAACAGAGGAGGGGAAAGGAGAAAGGGGGAGAAGAAGCTGACGCGCGGGCCCTGGCTGGCAGAGGGAGAAAGGGAGAGGAGGGAGGGCGCGGCTCGGGCTGGCGCTGAGGGGCTGAGGGAATTGGGCCTCAGGCGCGTGCTGGGCCGCGTGGAGAGGAAAGAGAGAAGAGAGGGGAGAACGCTCGGGCTGGGAAGTTGGGCTGGCATGGCCCACGCGGGGGGGAAGGAGGGAGAGGGGAGTGGGCTGCTGAAGCGTCCCCCCCATCAGGGAAGACTAAAAAGTGTTGCTTTATCAGTCCCAGGAGGCTGATAACACTTTATTACATCAGATGGTACATCACCGTACAACTCTGCGCGGTAATGGGCAGTGAAGCGCCACTATCGCAAGGATTACAACTAAAACCCACACTACTATACTAGCTACGAAAAGAGGATCATCAGAGTCTTGCGCCATGCAGAGTTCCAGCGGTGGCCTTAACCACAGGCAAGACTGGGTGCAGGACGAAACCCTACTCGGCGTCTTCGGGAGTGTAGTCGGGATCTTCTGCTGTAAGAAGTAAGAAGGGGGTGAGTACGAACGTACTCAGCAAGTCCGGTCACACCCACGGGGGGGTTATAACAGAGAACAATGCACAGGACAGTCCAAGGAAAAGGTCAGGGTTCATTTTCAGAAACTCGGTTATATGCAAAGGTTCGTTTAAAACAATTTTTCAAAAACAAGCTTTTAAGTATCGAGGAGCACACGGTATTGATCCACACAAGATCCATGTTTTAAGCTGCCACCGGACTCCCCGTCCGCCGTAGCACACGGCACAACTGCCGGACACTTTCCAAACAACCCACACCAACCCAACCATTCCCGGAGAGAAACACTAGTTGTGTGACCACACCATAACTTGCCCAATACCGTGGGCATGGCTATTCGAATAGATTTTTGCTCTGCAGAGGTGTGCAACTTTACCCACAGGTGGGGTACCACAACACGATCACCGTAGTGTCGGTGCAGATCCCAACTAAGCCATTACCCACCTTAGCTAGACCTGACTAACCACCACGGGATCCATCAAGGGGTGATTCGACCTATCTCCGAGGTTTAACCAGGGCATAAGTCACACAGAGCTTATCCCTTCTCCTTGATCACCCGTTGCTCTCAGCTCTCCAGATGGCTATCAGGCTAACTAGTGGGATTTATGCTAAGCCGTTGCCCATACAACGGTCAAGTGGTTTGCATGATAGGAAGATAGGTGAGACGACACATCAACTCGGTCCTTAGGGGTGACAGGATGGATATCTCCCTTCCTCGCTCAACCACACAGGTACGAGCACACCAACGGCAATTCACACGGAAATACCATCCATCCCGTCTGACTCTTCTTTCAAAACCACATTTTATCCCTTCCCACACGCACACATTTCTTTATAAAACCAGGTGGTCAAGGTATGGTTATCACAAACAAGGGTGGCTATCCTACCATGTTTTCAGCAAGCAAAACCATGCAATTTTGTAAAACAGGCCACTGGGTTGTGTTTATAAAAACTAGGACAGAAACATGCATCAAAGGGCGGGATTGAACTTGCCATCATCAAACCCTTGCGGAAGATCCTGATCGAAGCAGTGTCCCTCGGGCTCGGGATCGCAGAACTGGTCCTCGTTCGCCTGGTCACAGTCGGGTCCTTCCTTGTTCACTCCGTGTCCTAAGGCGCAAACAAACAGATACACAATCAAGCGAAAGAACTAAAAGCTTTCATCGTTGAGCTTGAATCGGAAATAATTTGGTTACGGAGTTAGGGGTAATATTTTTGGGTGGTTTCTTAATGGCATGGCTAGAACTACACTAGAAAGGGCGTGGTAAAGTTTCGGGTCGATCGGAGATTGTTTCGCACATAAAATGACGAGGTAAAGAGGGGTTCAGGGGTTAAACAGGGGTCTAGGGGCTTATTCGTATTTATCCGGACAGAGTAAGGACCTATTCGCGAATCCTAGAAACATTAGGGTCACGACAGGAAGTGTGGGGGGCCTGTTTGGAAATAAGTTTATATAGTGGAGGGGTCTAGTTTGGGAAATGGCAAAGGGAAGGGGTTCTTTTTGCAAAGGGTCTAAAGGGTGGAGGGGCCTTTAACTGGATAGAAGGGAAGGGAGGGGCCTAAGGGCAAAATTGCCCCTTTCTTCCTCCCTTTGCCAGCAGGAAACAGGGGAGGGGAGGGGAGGCGCCAGCCAAATCCCGGCGGCCGGGGCCCGGGGGCGGCTCGGGGTGGAGGGAAAAGGGAGAGGGGAAGGAGGGGATCCCATTCCCGTCCTCACCTTGGGCCGAGGTGGAGCGAGGAGGCGCGCCCACGGTGGGCAGCGGGCGGTGGAGGAGCTATGGGCGGCGGGGGGGCTACGGGCTTGGGGAAGGGCTGGAGGTGGCGGTGGAGGCCGTGCGGAGATGGGCTGCGCGGGGGGGGGGGGGGGGGGCGATTTATAGGGGAAGGGCGGTGGGGAGGAGGGCCTCGGGTGGTGGCGGCCGGCGGGCAGTGCGGGGCGCCATTAATGGCGCTCCGGCTGCTTGCGGCCGTCGCGACACGGCGTGGGGGTGAGGGCACCGGGCACCGCACGTGGGGGAGGGGCGGCGCTGTGCGGCACAGGACGGGGAAAAGCGGCGGCGCGCGCGGCAGGCGGGACGCGGCAGCGGCGAGCGGCGCGGCACGCGCGGGGACAGGGCGCGCGCGTGCGCGCACGGCGCGGTGTGTCACGGGTCCGGGGCGAGGGCGCGGGCGACGGGCGGCGCGGCGCGACGCACGGCCACGCGCTGCGCGTGCGCGCGCGTCGTGGCGTGGCCGGGGTAGAGCCGGCGCACGGCGCTCGGGCACGCGGCAGGGGGAAGGAAGTAAGGAGAGAAGGGAGGAGGGGGAAAGAAGAAAGAAGAAAAAGAAAAGAAAAGGGGAGAAAGGAAAAGAAGGAAAGAAAGAGAAAAGAGATTGGGGAAAAAGAAAAGAAGAGAAAAGAAATGGGAGAGGAAAAAGGAAAAAGAAGGAGAGAGGGAGAGGGGCGCGTCGGCGCCGATCGCGGCGGCGACCGCGGCCGGTCGGCCGCGCGCGCGCGATATTCGCGCGCTGCACGAGGAGAAAAGATTCGCGCCGGCGTTGATCGCGGAAAAGCGGTCGCGCGTGGTCGTCGGCCGCCGAGCGGTGCGGGATGGGACAGCGGTCAAGTTCGGTGTCGGTCAGAAGGGTTAGGGTTTGGGTTAAGCAGGCTTCGTCGGTGAAATGGTTTCGAACAGACACCCTCAAGCACTTCTTTAGCTGAGACACATGGAACACATCATGCACTCCTGAGAGGTTGGGAGGCAACTCCAAGCGGTATGTGTGGCAGAACCAACCTGAATTACACCGGCTCAAGTACGCGAGTCCTCTCTTGAGGGCTACCTCGTGCTTGAAACGGTATAACTCTTTGGCCTGTCGGGTAACGTCCCGATAAACCACCGAATGCAGGATCCAACAAGGTACCTCACACGAAGGTGAGTCCAGAGATACAATGCCAAAATATCTTACACCACAGGCAGTTATATTACAAAAATGTACAAAGCATCATTAGCTCCCACGGAGGAGAGATTATTACAAGACAGGTTTTAGTTTTCAGTCAAAGCAGCGGAGTTTGAAAAGCGTAGTCATTATACACGTCGTCATTACAGATATTATGCTAGCCCTGGCATAATATCACTCGGCGGAATCTGTGTTGGCCGGGGACGGATCCCATTCCACGGACCAACCATCAAGCAAAGGGTAGGGCCACGGTGTAATGAAAGCTGGCTCATCAAGGAGATTACCTGGATTAAATCAACAAAAGCAAGGCTGAGTATACTAATACTCAGCAAGACCTACCCGAAATTGGGTATACCTTAGCCCATAACTAAACTCATGATGGCTTTTAGCTTTGGGTAGGGTTTTCAGCTGAAAAGCAACAAAGAGTAGATCCTTAATTTCAACTTTTAGCTTTCAGGTTCTAGTTGATTAACCATTCTAGGTAAGCACCTATAACTATTCAAACATGGTAGAATCTTTACTCAAACATCATCTTTGATAATCACATAATTACTCTTGTTACTCTATGTGGTAAAGGGAATAAGAAGTCTCATACATCGTGAGAGGCGGACGATTCTGAATCGAGATTCAACCCTTGCAAGGTAAACCTAACACACACGCTTGGAACACCACAGGGTCGTTCCGAAGCAACCGTTTGCCTTTCATTCCGACTCGTGGATCAGTGCCACCACAAGCGACTGCAGGTCATACGCACTTCCAACGTGCAGGACGTACGTCTGTAGCGTGACTACAAAACCCGTACCCCTGGTTGCCCAGCAACACGTATGCCTACACGTCGAACTAAGTAACCAAAAGAAGCAAATACATGTGGTGGGGGGTATGTCCACTCCTCGGGCCGATCAGTTACTAGGCTTACCGCTTACCATATTTCACGGCATGTGGCTAGTACTTTCAAACGCTTAACCACCGCTACCACACACTGCGGCCTTATCCAGTTTATCAACACAGACGGGGTATCATCTCAACCATGATACCGAATAAAACTCCCGTCCGTCATCCTTATAGTGATAGCATAAAAGTAAACATCACAATTCCTATATCGCGCGAGTGACAGGAAATCACTCGACTTCTACCGGTCCTATTAGCATAGCAGCTACTCGGACTCCAGTACTATTATTCAATACATTGGTTCCTAGGATTCATGCATTTAGGGTTTCAAACAATTCCTATAAACTTAATGCATAGAATACATAAATAAATATAGAGTGCAGTATAATAAAAATATTAGGTTATGTCCGGGGCTTGCCTTTACTGGTGGGACTAAAGTCAGTAAAGTTAAGATCTTCCGAACTTTGGTTCAGGACTTCAGATAATTCCGCGACAAAGTTCCCGGGGTCTTCAGAATAACCTCCTTCTTGTTCCGGAATCAGCTGATAATCCCCGTCAGCGAGAGTGGTCGAGTCTACATGATATGCAAGATGAAGTTTAATGGATGCATACACTTTCACTTCAATTCACGATAAAGTTGCAATCCAATGAAAGGAACATTACATTTCGACAAACAACCTAACTACCCGGTACTGGGCAGTCATTTATCGGGTATTAACCAAACTAACTAGTTACGTTAAGCAACAGGGTGGGTTACCCTAAACATCTATACTAACTTCATTAGGTAGCATGTTTGGTTATCTAATTGGTTGGTGTATAGGTCTTGGCCTTAACCGATGAGGATGCATCAGGTTTAGCTGACTGATGTGCTTTGGTCGTGCCTAACAGAGGCGTGGCTATTGTGCTATCTTATTGATCTAGGGTTGTGTACTTCGGTCTGGGTAGCCGATTGGTAGGTGCATCGAATTCCTAGTTGATCGATGAAAGCCTCGATTACTTTAGCAGAGGGGTGTTTCCTAAAGCGGCTGTGTCGTAACTAAACTGTGCGAGTATCGGCGTACTTATCCGATCACGTGCGTATCAGCATAGCGAATCCATGCTTTAGCAAAACTAGTCAATTAGTGAAGATCGGCTGAGCCGATTTGTGTACGTGTAATAGTCGATCGGTGATTTGGCCTTCTAGCCGATTTAGTGTATCGGCACATTCGCCGATTTAAACATCGGGTAGAATTAGTCGAGTGATGTATCGGCATAGCTAGTTGACTAATGCGAGTAACTAGCCGATGGTGTATTGATAGACTAGTCGAACTATGTATCCGTACGGTCTGTGTCTCAGCGTATTCAGCTGATTGGTGAATCAGCTGTGTAGCCGGTTTTCATCCTTAATGTTCTCCTATATCTATGAGGGCATATCAGCTGTGTAGCTGATTGTCCTACTCTGCACTAGCTGTGCCTAAATGAGATGTGCTTAAGTGTTATCCTAGGTAACTAGGTGTGGTTGCATCGGCTGGATTACGTCAACACAACAATTGAGTGCCGTACAGCCGATGGGGTTAGCTAAGTTAGACCTATTTCAAGATTTAGATGTAACAGAACACTAATATTAAACTAGGTTGGTGAGACCATAAGTGCGGAATTAGACTAAAGAGGATGTGGTTGAGGGTATGTAACCGGTAAGCATATAGCCGATCTCTCAGCCGATAAATCGGCTGATAACAAGAATCCTAAGATTGTGTGTGCATTGACTATGTGTAGCCGATACGTTATCTAAATCGGATGGCTAGCTGATCACTGTGCGCATCGGCATAGCCGATTTGTGTTTTTAGCAAACTAGTTGATCTATGAACATCAGCATGCTAGCCAAACAGGGTAGGTACTATTTGGTTGCGCATTGGTAAACTAGTCGAGAATGTGAACATCGGCCGAGCTAAAATGTGCGCATGCGATAAATTTATGAATTAGCACAAGTAGCCGATTACCTATGCTGTACTGGCTGTGCTTCGCTGATAGATACGTTCTCTATTGGATGTACCTATCCGACTATTGACGGGAGTGTTAACCGAAGTAATCAGTGTTGGAGTGGTTTGATGATATCAGCAAACAACCGATTGATGCATAGCCGGCGTGGTTGTCTAGATCGGACCAGGTCGGTCAGGGCACTAACATCGGATCGGACCGATAGGGTGGTTAATATCGGCCGAGGGGCTTTTGCCGGTAGGGAAAAAGTTAAAAGGCTTATAGCCGATAGGGTTACGCCTATCGAAAATCGGCTCAACTAGTAGCCGATTGCTAAGCCTAGTTACGAAGGTGTATCAGCTAAGTAGTCGATACACGAGGTAGACTAGGATCTTCATATAGAAAGGGCTCTAGCAAGATTGCAATCAAAACCAGGGCAAAGGCATGAGCATCTATATGAATGAGGGTTAACCAAACATCACATATCTCCATGATACACTACACTAGCACAACAGACAAGCGGATTTGTACAAACATGGACCGAAAACTGATATTAATTCAGCAAACATGGTTTTTAACTTTCTAGAAAGCTTAGAAAATGATCTATAACTTTCTTATATAGTTTTATTATCATTTTAGGTGATTCAAAAGTTAACCAGAGTGAACAACGTAAAGAAATATTTTTATCCAGAATTGGACAGATTCTGACCTACACTTTAAACAGCTATATCTAGAGCTACAAATCATTAAAAGAGGTGTTCTCTTATATTTTAGAAAGCTTAAGAAACGTAATACAACTTAGCAGTTGTTACTAAACAATGATTCAAAGTTTAATTGAGCCAAACGACACAAACATTAAGGACTACACAGCACATAAGCAAGACCTAACGGGGAACTTCAGAAATTCATATCTAGATGTCTAACCTACCAATATGTCTAACCTACCAAGGATGTTGTTCCTTAATAACTTGGAAAGATTATATAAATGAATTGTAATTCATTGCAATTGGAGCAGTATCACTACAGATATGAATTTAACCCTAACAAGTATAGGCAAAAATCTAAAACAAGATTTTTCTACTAACACATACAAAATTATACACATACTGCATAAACCTACTCATAAGGATTCCAAAACATTTTCATTCAATAATTTACGATTTATACACTATTTTTTATGAATTTGTAAAGCTTTAAACGATTAGGTCCGCAAAATACTATACCTATGAGTCTATGACAGTGCAAAAACCCCCCTGGAGTTGTTCCAATTGTTGCATGAGGTCCTTCCTGTGAGCTTGAAGCAGAGGAGGTGCTCTGGGGCTCGGTTCTGGTGAAAGCAAGCCATGCCGGCGGCCAGGGAAGGGCGAGCAGTATACCACGAGTCCATTTGTGGCAGAACCAACCTGAATTATACCGGCTCAAGTACGCGAGTCCACTTCCGAGGGCTCCAACGTGCTTCAAACGGTATAATCCCTTGGCCTGTCGGGTAACGTCCCGATAAACCACCGATACACAGGATCAAATAAGGTTACCTCACACGAAGGTGAGTCCAGAGATACAATCACCATCACATTTTACATAACAGGGAATTACATTACAAGAGTTTATAAAAGTAGTACAAAGTTTCAAACTTAGAGAAAACAATACAAACTGATAAAGTTATGGTTTTTAGCAGCGGAAAACATACGCGATGATCTACAGCACGTCGTCAAGACGGATGTCATGCTAAGCCCGGGCACGACATCACTCGATATCACCAGTGCTGGCCGAGGACGGATCCCATTCCACGGACCAATGATCTGGAAGAGCACAGGACCAGGCAAGGAAAGAGTATGGTCTTCACAGATATCACCTGAAAAACATACAACTAGCAAGGCTGAGTATACTAATACTCAGCAACGCTTACCCGTCTCATGGTATACTTAGCCATGTAACTAGATTTATGAAGGCTTTTAGCTTTGGGTAGTGTTTTCAGCTGAAAAGCAACAAAGAGTAGATCCTTACTTTCAACTTTTAGCTTTCAGGTTCTAGTGGATTAACCATTCTAGGTAAGCACCTATAACTACTCAAACATGGTAGAATCTTTAACCAAACATCATCTTTCATAATCACAAAGTTGCTCTTGTTACTCTATGTGATAAAGGGGGTAAGCAGTCTTATTCATCATGAGAGGCGGACGATTCCTAAATCGAGATTTAATCCTTGCAAGGTAAACCTAACACACACGCTTGGAACACCACAGAGTCGTTCCGAAGCAACCGTTTGCCTTTCATTCCGACTCGTGGATCAGGGCCACCACAAGCGACTGCAGGTCATACGCACTTCCAAAGTGCAGGACGTACGTCTGTAGCGCGACTACAAAACCCGTACTCCTGGTTGCCCAGCAACACGTATGCCTACACGTCGAACAAAGTAACCAAAAGAAGCAAATACATGTGGTGGGGGGTATGTCCACTCCTCGGGCCGATCGGTTACTAGGCTTACCGCTTACCATATTTCACGGCATGTGGCTAGTACTTTCAAACGCTTAACCACCGCTACCACACACTGCGACCTTATCAAATTCCATCAATACAGACGGGGTATCATCTTGACCATGATACCTCACAACTCCCGTCCGTCATCCTTATAGTGATAACAGGAATGTAAACATTACAACTCCTATATCGCGCGAGTGACAGGAAATCACTCGACTTCTACCGGTCCTATAAGCAGAGCAGCTATTCGGACTCAAGTTCTAGTGTTCAATACATAGGTTTCGGAAATTATGCAACTAAGGTTTCCAACCAACTCCTAAGAACTTAATGCATAAAGATATACATAAATAGTATAGGTTGCAGTGTAATAAAGTAGGGGTTATGTCCGGGGCTTGCCTTTACTGGTGGGGCTGAAGTCAGTAAAGTTAAGATCTTCTGAGCTTTGGTTCAGGGCTTCAGATAATTCCGCGACGAAGTTCCCGGGGTCTTCAGAATAACTTCCTTCTGGTTCCGGGATTAGTTGGTAATTTCCGTCGGCGAGAGTGGTCGAATCTATATGATATGCAAGATGGAGTTTAATGAATGCATACACTTTCATTTCAATTCACGATAAAGTTGCAATCCAAATAAAGGAACATTACATTTCGACAAACAACCTAACTACCCTGCACTGGGCAGTCATTTATCGAGTATTAACTAAACTAACTAGTCTCGTTAGGCAACAGGGGGGTTTACCCTAAACATCCATACTAACTTCATTAGGTAGCATGTTTGATTATCTAATTGGTTGGTGTATAGGTCTTGGTCTTAACCGATGAGGATGCATCCGGTTTAGCTGACTGATGTGCTTTGGTCGTGCCTAACAGAGGCGTGTCTACTGTGCGATCTTACTGATCCAAAGTTGTGTACTTTGGTCTGGATAGCTGATTGACAGGTGTACTGGTTTTCTGATTGATCGATGAAAACATCAATCACTTTAACAGAGGGATGTTTCCTAAAGCGGCTGTGTCCTAATTAATCTGTGTGAGCATTGGCGTACTTAACTGATCGCGTGCGTATCAGCATAGCTGATCCATGCTTTAGCAAAACTAGTCGATCGGTGATTTGACCTTCTAGCCGATTTAGTGTATCGGCACATTTGCCAATTTATACATCAGGTAGAACTAGTCGAGTGATGTATTGACATAGCTAGTTGACTAATACGAGTAACTAGCCGATGTTGTATTGATAGACTAGTCGAACTATGTATCCGTACGGTCTGTGCCTCAGCGTATTCAGCCGATTGGTGAATCAGCTGGGTAGCCGGTTTTCATCCTTAATGTTCTCCTACATCTATTGGGGTACATCAGCCGTGTAGCTGATTGTCCTATTATGCACTAACTGTGCCTTATTGAGATGCGCTTGAGTGTTAACCTAGATAAATAGGTGTGGTTGCATCGACTTGATCACGTCAGTACAACAATCAATTGTCATACAGCCGATGGGGTTATCTAAGTTAGACCTATTTCAAGAATTAGGTGTAACAGAACACTAATATTAAACTAGATTGGTGAGACCATAAGTGCGGAGTTAGAGTAAAGAGGACGTGGTTGATAGGTTGGTGCCGATGGCGATGTGTTCTACAGGGGTGCAGCTGATGGAGGTGTGGTTGAGGGTATATGACTGATAAGCATATAGCCGATCTCTCAGCCGATAAATCGGCTGATAACAGTGTGCGGATAAAGATAGGAAAACTAAGGATTGACCGGCCATATTTGACCGCTATGGAAAACAACTGGAATTGGCTTAGATCAGTGGATAACAGAGCTCTAAGATCGTGTGTGTATCTCCGATACGTCGACTATGTGCAGCCGATACGTTATCAAAATCGGATAGCTAGTCGATCTGTGAACATCAGCATGTTAGCCGATCAGAGTATGTAACTATTTGATTGTGCATTGGTAAACTAATTGAGAGTGTGAACATTGGCCGAGCTAATAGGTGCGCATGCGTTTAGATTTGTGAATCGGCTTAAGTAGCCGGTTTCCTATGCTGTACTGGCTGTGCTTAGCCGATAAAAACGTTCTCTATTGGATGTGCCTATCCGACTCTTGACTAGAGTGTTAATCGGAGTAATCAGTGTTTAAGTGGTTCGATGATATCAGCAAACAACCGATTGATGCATAGCCGGCGTGTTTGTCTAGATCGGACCAGGTCGATTAGGGCACTAACATCGGATCGGACCGATAATGTGGTTAACATCGGCCGAGGGGCTTTTGCCGGTAGGGAAGAAGTCAAAAGGCTTATGACTGCTAGGGTCACGCCTATCGAAAATCGGCTGAACTAGTAGCCGATTACTAAGCCTAGTTACAAAAGTATATTAACTAAGTAATCGATACACGAGGTAGACTAGGACTTTTATATAGGAAGGGGCTCTAACAATATTGCAATCAAGACTGAAGTAAAGGCATGAGCATCCATATGAATAAAAGGTTAATCAATCATCACAAAAAGTCTGCCATAGGGGCAGCAAGTACATCAGACATGGTGCACAATTTATCTTTAGTCAATCTATGGCAAGAACTTTGGCTACCAATAGCTAATTAAGTTTAGCGTCACACAAATAGTAGGCTAAATATAAATCAAACATTTCATGTTTGAATTAGACCTCTCTTATGCTTTAAAGTTGCACAACAAGTCTAATTAAGATTTAAACAAGCGGCACAAGAAACACATTGCAATAACAAGCAAACATGACTAAATATAGCTTTAAGTGGATATGCTTAGCTATTTCTTCTATAAACAAATTGAATTGATTAACTTAAAAGAATTTAAGTTACAAAGCAAAATTTGGTTTGAAAATTCCACATCAATTCATACTTAATCTATAAAAATTGTATACCAAAAATCAGGATCTACAAAGTTAACATATAGGAGCTATGAATATTACACTCTCTTATCTTGGATTTAACATAGATTCAAAAATATTTGGTTTCATATCAAACTCACTTAATAGAAGTTGTAGAGCTCAAAATCTAGTTTCTAACAAAACTGGTTTTGCAATTTTTAGAATTTCCTACTATTTTCTATTGATTTTACAAGTCAGCAGCATCACTTCACATGAAATAATAAGTACCCTTACACAGAGGTCCTCAAACAACACTGTTCCCACAAGTCTAGACTTCGCAGAAAACCCCCTGAGCTTGCTCTAATTGTCACACGAAGTCCATTACCTGCAAACAGAACAGAGGAGGCGCTTGGGGATCGATTCCATGGGGAAAGAAGGGAATCTCGTACAGGGGAAAGAGCTCAGGGAGGCGCCTCACCAGATGGTCGCCGGGGGGTCGAGCAGCACTCCAGGAGCCCATTTTTGGGGTTCGGAGGGTGAGGAGGAGGGCCAACAGGAAGTTCATGGCGGTGGGAGCGGAGCTCAAGGTGCGGGCTGCTTTGACCGGCCGGCAGGAGACTTCGGGTGGTTGCCAGCTAGGGGCAAAACCGTGGAGGTGTCGAGGTGAGCTGCTATGCTGGTATCCAGGTGCGACGGCACGGCCCCCACGGCTGGTGGGAGCAGCGAACGGCGCATCCACCTAGCGCCTCAACCAGACCAGCAGGCAGAGCGACGGGAGTTGAGGAAGGGCGGCCGCGTGGCACTGGGAGGTCTGGATGCAGGCAAGCATGGCAAGGCAAGTCAGGAGGAGTCGGAAGTGGTGGAAACGCAGGGCTCAGTGGAGAACGGCAGGGATGGAGGCAGTCGTAGGTCGCCGCACCGAGGAGGATGACGCGCCAGAAGCTGAGCGGGCGAACCGGGCGGTGCTTGGCTTGGCCTCCAGCTGCGGCGTTGAGGGAAGGCGGTCGCGTAGGCGTCTCTGGGGCCCGGCGCCGGAGCAGAGGTTGGAAATTTGGCCGGCAGACCAAAGAAACTCGGCTGGGTTCGTCTCTGTTTCTTGGCCGATGGAAGAAGAAAGGAAATGGGAGAGAAGGCAATGTAGGCCGGCAGGTTTGAAGAAGGGATAAGGCCACGGTGGAGAGCGGCAGGGAGTTGGATCAGCGCTGGAGCTGGAGCGACGCGTGGAAAAATTGCAGCAGGAGGTGGCAAGAACGGCCGGACAGCGGTGAACCGCAGTGCAGAGAAGCAGAGCAGCGCCAGAGGAGGAAGAGAAAGGGAATCTCTCAAGGGCTTATTTGTAATTTTAGAGAATTATAGGGACCTCTTGGTAAAGATAAATTTAACCACTGTTCTAGGGCTCAAACAAAAATGTGACCAAAATGAAAGTTGTACAACTTTTCAAGCTCTACAACTTTGTTTTAAGGTTTGATCTCCAAAACTCAAAATATGAAGTTTTATTTTAAGACTTAGACTAAATTTGAATTTTATAAAATCTTTGTCATTGTTAGTGTAAATTACATATAACATTGGGCCTTTTTGTAAGATGCTATGTAAGTCATGATTGCTTACATTATTACCTTTTTACTTCTAGTAATTTGGAAAGTTACTTTTGTAAATCACCTATTTTGCATAAAAGGACTTGTTCTTTTATAAAATTACATAAATACCCTTATTATCACCATTTTACCCAAAATTTTTACACACTTCAGCACACGTATTTCTAATGAAACTTTTGGATAAAGACATAAAGTAAGAAAAATATATTTCCTTTATTTTGAAATTACCTCCTATTCAAATACATTTTACAGAAACAACCCTAGGTTTTTCTGTAATTACAAAAATGCCCTTTTTACTTGCACTTTAAATTTTCAAAAGTTTCACACAAACACATAAGAGTTTAACACTTAACAAGCGTACACTTCACACTATCAAATTATAAGCCTCGCTTACAAACACATGAACTGTCACACCATTTTGGGGATCAAAAGATGAGGAGGAGGGCCAAAAGGAGGTCCTCAACGGTGGGGGGGTGGAGCTCAGAGGAGCAGGCAGCTCTGGCCGTGCGCACCGCCGCCTGCCTCGGCCCACCTACGCGCCGAGCCACCGCAGTCGCCAGCCGCTCCGCTCGCCTGCCTGCGCCCTCGCACACCTGGCTGCCACCCTGCGCGCGCACCGTTCGCCTGGGCCGCAGCCGCACCTGCCGCGCGCCGCCCGCACCGCCTGGCGCCTGAGGCCAAGCCTTGCGCAGCGCCTCCTGGGCCTGCTGCTGCCCCTGCAGCCGGCCGCCTTCCGCCCGCGCACTTGGAGCCGCCCGAGGCCGCGCACTCCTGGGCCCGCCGCTCCCTGCGCTCGCCTGGGCCCTGCACCAGCCGCGCGAGCGCTTGCGCGCTCCGCGCCCGCGCGCGCCTGAAGCCGTGCGCGCCTGGGCCCACTCGCTCGTGCGCTGCCACAGCGCCGGCCGCCGCTGCCTGAGCCGCTCGCCGCCTGCTGCCCCCTGCGCCTGTGGATGGAAGAGAGAGGAAGGGGATAGGGACGGGACTGTGCTGCCAGTGGGAGAAGAGGAAGGGAGGCAGGGAAATACTCAGCGCAGGGAGAGGATAAGGGCACGGTGGAGGAGGTGGAGAGGATGGAGGAGCAGCACAGCTAGACGCGTGGACTTTGTTTGCAGCAGGAGGTGGCGAGGACGGGAACAGTGGTGAACCGCAGTGCAGAGAAGCAGAGCAGCGCCAGAGGAGGAAGAGAAAGGGAATTTCCCGAGGACTTGTTTGTAATTTTAGAAAATTGCAGGAACCCTTTGGTAAAGAAGAATTTAACCACTGTTCTAGAGCTCAAACAAAAATGTGGCCAAAATATAAGTTGTACAACTTTTCAAGCTCTACAACTTTGTTTTAGGGTTTGAACTCCAAAACTCAAAATATAAAGTTTTATTTTAAGACTTAGACTAAATTTGAATTTTATAAAATCTTTGTCATTGTTAGTGTAAATTACATATAACATTGGGCCTTTTTGCAAGATGCTATGTAAGTCATGATTGCTTACATTATTACCTTTTTACTTCTAGTAATTTTGGAAAGTTACTTTTGTAAATCACCTATTTTGCATAAAAGGACTTGTTCTTTTATAAAATTACATAAATACCCTTATTATCACCATTTTACCCAAAATTTTTACACACTTCAGCACACGTATTTCTAATGAAACTTTTGGATAAAGACATAAAGTAAGAAAAATATATTTCCTTTATTTTGAAATTACCTCCTATTCAAATACATTTTACAGAAACAACCTTAGGTTTTTCTATAATTACAAAAATGCCCTTTTTACTTGCACTTTAAATTTTCAAAAGTTTCACACAAACACACAAAAGTTTAACACTTAACAAGCGTACACTTCACACTATCAAATTATAAGCCTAGCTTACAAACACATGAACTGTCACAGCCTTCCCCCCTAAAAAGAATCTCGTCCCGAGATTCGGACGAAAGACTCTTAAGGGAAGAGAAGCAAATCACCCATTAAATGCGGCAGGAAACAAACACACCAGAGAAGTAAAAGTCGTTGGAGTATGATGAAATAAGTGTAACGAGAGCATGGATAGATCGTATACGGATGAGTTTGATAAGAGAAGAGAGAGAAAGGTGATCAAGTTCTCATAGAATTGAGATCGCATTCATGAGGATGATAAATGTCGATGACATTCTTTATAAAACTAATGGATAGCAATTGAAGATAGTACAAGAGATGGATAAATGATGGTTGAAACATTTCTACTCAGAGTTTATTATCTGAATGGCTTTGATAATGTTGATTGCAAAACATGCCTATTTATACCGATGCAATCAAGAAATAATGATAAAATGCTCCATTCAGAACGCAATGCTCGATATATGACCATGAACGTGATACACTGTTGAGATGTATGATTGAAATGATGGTGCAATACGAAAATGGAGGATTTCATGTACTACTGAAATGGTGCATATGAGACAATGCATTTACCATGATGCTAACCAAATGATGCATACACCATGATGCAAGGATGATGATGCTTGTGATGTATGCACATAGGAAATGCATAAAACATGATGCATAGCCGCATGAGTTAGTGACGCACATGACTCGCACCCTGCAACCGTTCGCTCGTAACTAACACCTGGTTAGCTCTATATCCTTAAGCGAGGATCAAAAGTTAGGACACTAGTAAGGTTGCACAAGAAGAGATTGCAGTGGAGTTACGTCACATATACCTAGTCGCCAGTGCGCTCCTAATGGCTTAATCATATGGCTGCAGCACACATGAGACCTTAGGTTCCGACACGGCAACATGGTCATGTGATTAAACACCACCACAAAAGAAGAATAGCAACCTTGTAGTGCCAACAACAACAAGGTAGACTTAGGAAATCGAAGACAACCCAAAGTTGCACCGGAGGCGCACCCGTTAGTTAGTCTACGGATCTTTCGATGATGATGCAACACCATGCACTGTCTAGAGATGGCATTTATTATGATGCATGACTTTTGCCATGAATCTTCTTATTTTACCTAAAATTATCTGAGCAAAAATTGAAGGTACAACTTTCAGATGTTGTAACCAAAATAGCCAATAATGTAAGGTACAACATCATGAAAGGATGGATGAATTACTGAATGATGGATTGAAGGGTTTACTGATGATTATCAAGATTTAACCATCAAAAGAGAAGTTCAATGGTTCTGCTGGAACAGATTTAAAGCAAAATCAAGGATTTGATTTGGCTGTTAAGCTAAGATCGGTGATAGGATTCAAATATAACCCAATTCACTTGATTCACAAAAGACCTTCTCAATCCAGGTTAGCCTAGCAGATTACGTTGGCTCCTACCACACATAGTCAAAACAGGCATTCCGATACAAGCACATATTTCAATACATCAACGTAACAAGCAAGGCCATCAAATCAATCCAAAATGTCAGGATGCATGCACGTTCTACACGTCCTCACAACCAAAAATAACTGCCAAGTAATCTTGGTCTTACGTGGTTAAGTACGGTGGCATCATATAAATACGTCTCTCCCTGTAATATCTAGTCGTTCTTACGTTCAAGCTTACGCAACGAGGTTAGTGTACCTGCAGAAAACACAATATGTATATACTGAACCTTTCATGCCAGCATGTCATGAAAGCGTCCCCAAACATTACTGTTCACTATAGAAACAGCATCTGTACAATTACCGCCGTACAGACAACGTTAACATACGTTATTGAATAACGTATTCACGGGGGATACCGCAAAATGCGGGGGTATGAACAGCGATCGCCATACCCTGCGCCGAACCATTTACTCCCAATGTAGTCAACCTGAAGTTGGCACATTGGCAGCATCTCAAGTAGGCCACTGCTTGAGAAACAGCGTTCGGTTCGCATCACCGACAGGAAGGCCAAGCTCCCTCAGTTGGCTGAGGATCCTTACCTTCTTACCTCACGATCGAAGATGTCGTTACAGAAAGTAAAGTTGAATTGTGCATGAAATTAAGTTTCAACGGAAAAGTAATGCTGAAAGTTAGAGTTATATATATGTTACAGCCACCTCTAATTCCCATAATAACATTACCCTAGGGCTTACGTACTATACAAAATCCTTAATGAACCAACGTAGTTCGCAAATACTTGATTAATCAATTTTTATACTAAAAATTACTTTTTAAGGCTAATTATATCTCCAGAGTACACTTGTTAGCTCTGATACCAGCTGTGGCAGAACCAACCTGAATTACACCGGCTCAAGTACGCGAGTCCTCTCTTGAGGGCTACCTCGTGCTTCAAACGGTATAACTCTTTGGCCTGTCGGGTAACGTCCCGATAAACCACCGAACGCAGGATCCAACAAGGTACCTCACACGAAGGTGAGTCCAGAGATACAATGCCAAAATATCTTACACCACAGGCAGTTATATTATAAAAATGTACAAAGCATCATTAGCTCCCACGGAGGAGAGATTATTACAAGACAGGTTTTAGTTTTCAGTCAAAGCAGCGGAGTTTGAAAAGCGTAGTCATTATACACGTCGTCATTACAGATATTATGCTAGCCCTGGCATAATATCACTCGGCGGAATCTGTGTTGGCCGGGGACGGATCCCATTCCACGGACCAACCATCAGGCAAAGGGTAGGGCCACGGTGTAATGAAAGCTGGCTCATCAGGGAGATTACCTGGATTAAATCAACAAAAGCAAGGCTGAGTATACTAATACTCAGCAAGACTTACCCGAAATTGGGTATACCTTAGCCCATAACTAAACTCATGATGGCTTTTAGCTTTGGGTAGGGTTTTCAGCTGAAAAGCAACAAAGAGTAGATCCTTAATTTCAACTTTTAGCTTTCAGGTTCTAGTTGATTAACCATTCTAGGTAAGCACCTATAACTATTCAAACATGGTAGAATCTTTACTCAAACATCATCTTTGATAATCACATAATTACTCTTGTTACTCTATGTGGTAAAGGGAATAAGCAGTCTCATACATCGTGAGAGGCGGACGATTCTGAATCGAGATTCAACCCTTGCAAGGTAAACCTAACACACACGCTTGGAACACCACAGGGTCGTTCCGAAGCAACCGTTTGCCTTTCATTCCGACTCGTGGATCAGTGCCACCACAAGCGACTGCAGGTCATACGCACTTCCAACGTGCAGGACGTACGTCTGTAGCGCGACTACAAAACCCGTACCCCTGGTTGCCCAGCAACACGTATGCCTACACGTCGAACTAAGTAACCAAACGAAGCAAATACATGTGGTGAGGGGTATGTCCACTCCTCGGGCCGATCGGTTACTAGGCTTACCGCTTACCATATTTCACGGCATGTGGCTAGTACTTTCAAACGCTTAACCACCGCTACCACACACTGCGGCCTTATCCAGTTTATCAACACAGACGGGGTATCATCTCAACCATGATACCGAATAAAACTCCCGTCCGTCATCCTTATAGTGATAGCATAAAAGTAAACATCACAATTCCTATATCGCGCGAGTGACAGGAAATCACTCGACTTCTACCGGTCCTATTAGCATAGCAGCTACTCGGACTCCAGTACTATTATTCAATACATTGGTTCCTAGGATTCATGCATTTAGGGTTTCAAACAATTCCTATAAACTTAATGCATAGAATACATAAATAAATATAGAGTGCAGTATAATAAAAATATTAGGTTATGTCCGGGGCTTGCCTTTACTGGTGGGACTAAAGTCAGTAAAGTTAAGATCTTCCGAACTTTGGTTCAGGACTTCAGATAATTCCGCGACGAAGTTCCCGGGGTCTTCAGAATAACCTCCTTCTTGTTCCGGAATCAGCTGATAATCCCCGTCAGCGAGAGTGGTCGAGTCTACATGATATGCAAGATGAAGTTTAATGGATGCATACACTTTCACTTCAATTCACGATAAAGTTGCAATCCAATGAAAGGAACATTACATTTCGACAAACAACCTAACTACCCGGTACTGGGCAGTCATTTATCGGGTATTAACCAAACTAACTAGTTACGTTAAGCAACAGGGTGGGTTACCCTAAATGTCTATACTAACTTCATTAGCTAGCATGTTTGGTTATCTAATTGGTTGGTGTATAGGTCTTGGCCTTAACCGATGAGGATGCATTAGGTTTAGCTGACTGATGTGCTTTGGTCGTGCCTAACAGAGGCGTGGCTATTGTGCTATCTTATTGATCTAGGGTTGTGTACTTCGGTCTGGGTAGCCGATTGGTAGGTGCATCGGATTCCTAGTTGATCGATGAAAGCCTCGATTACTTTAGCAGAGGGGTGTTTCCTAAAGCGGCTGTGTCGTAACTAAACTGTGCGAGTATCGGCGTACTTATCCGATCGCGTGCGTATCAGCATAGCGAATCCATGCTTTAGCAAAACTAGTCAATTAGTGAAGATCGGCTGAGCCGATTTGTGTACGTGTAATAGTCGATCGGTGATTTGGCCTTCTAGCCGATTTAGTGTATCGGCACATTCGCCGATTTAAACATCGGGTAGAATTAGTCGAGTGATGTATCGGCATAGCTAGTTGACTAATGCGAGTAACTAGCCGATGGTGTATTGATAGACTAGTCGAACTATGTATCCGTACGGTCTGTGTCTCAGCGTATTCAGCTGATTGGTGAATCAGCTGTGTAGCCGGTTTTCATCCTTAATGTTCTCCTATATCTATGAGGGCATATCAGCTGTGTAGCTGATTGTCCTACTCTGCACTAGCTGTGCCTAAATGAGATGTGCTTAAGTGTTATCCTAGGTAACTAGGTGTGGTTGCATCGGCTGGATTACGTCAACACAACAATTGAGTGCCGTACAGCCGATGGGGTTAGCTAAGTTAGACCTATTTCAAGATTTAGATGTAACAGAACACTAATATTAAACTAGGTTGGTGAGACCATAAGTGCGGAATTAGACTAAAGAGGATGTGGTTGAGGGTATGTAACCGGTAAGCATATAGCCGATCTCTCAGCCGATAAATCGGCTGATAACAAGAATCCTAAGATTGTGTGTGCATTGACTATGTGTAGCCGATACGTTATCTAAATCGGATGGCTAGCTGATCACTGTGCGCATCGGCATAGCCGATTTGTGTTTTTAGCAAACTAGTTGATCTATGAACATCAGCATGCTAGCCAAACAGGGTAGGTACTATTTGGTTGCGCATTGGTAAACTAGTCGAGAATGTGAACATCGGCCGAGCTAAAATGTGCGCATGCGATAAATTTATGAATTAGCACAAGTAGCCGATTACCTATGCTGTACTGGCTGTGCTTCGCTGATAGATACGTTCTCTATTGGATGTACCTATCCGACTATTGACGGGAGTGTTAACCGAAGTAATCAGTGTTGGAGTGGTTTGATGATATCAGCAAACAACCGATTGATGCATAGCCGGTGTGGTTGTCTAGATCGGACCAGGTCGGTCAGGGCACTAACATCGGATCGGACCGATAGGGTGGTTAATATCGGCCGAGGGGCTTTTGCCGGTAGGGAAAAAGTTAAAAGGCTTATAGCCGATAGGGTTACGCCTATCGAAAATCGGCTCAACTAGTAGCCGATTGCTAAGCCTAGTTACGAAGGTGTATCAGCTAAGTAGTCGATACACGAGGTAGACTAGGATCTTCATATAGAAAGGGCTCTAGCAAGATTGCAATCAAAACCAGGGCAAAGGCATGAGCATCTATATGAATGAGGGTTAACCAAACATCACATATCTCCATGATACACTACACTAGCACAACAGACAAGCGGATTTGTACAAACATGGACCGAAAACTGATATTAATTCAGCAAACATGGTTTTTAACTTTCTAGAAAGCTTAGAAAATGATCTATAACTTTCTTATATAGTTTTATTATCATTTTAGGTGATTCAAAAGTTAACCAGAGTGAACAACGTAAAGAAATATTTTTATCCAGAATTGGACAGGTTCTGACCTACACTTTAAACAGCTATATCTAGAGCTACAAATCATTAAAAGAGGTGTTCTCTTATATTTTAGAAAGCTTAAGAAACGTAATACAACTTAGCAGTTGTTACTAAACAATGATTCAAAGTTTAATTGAGCCAAACGACACAAACATTAAGGACTACACAGCACATAAGCAAGACCTAACGGGGAACTTCAGAAATTCATATCTAGATGTCTAACCTACCAAGATGTCTAACCTACCAAGGATGTTGTTCCTTAATAACTTGGAAAGATTATATAAATGAATTGTAATTCATTGCAATTGGAGCAGTATCACTACAGATATGAATTTAACCCTAACAAGTATAGGCAAAAATCTAAAACAAGATTTTTCTACTAACACATACAAAATTATACACATACTGCATAAACCTACTCATAAGGATTCCAAAACATTTTCATTCAATAATTTACGATTTATACACTATTTTCTATGAATTTGTAAAGCTTTAAACGATTAGGTCCGCAAAAGACTATACCTATGAGTCTATGACAGTGCAAAAACCCCCCTGGAGTTGTTCCAATTGTTGCATGAGGTCCTTCCTGTGAGCTTGAAGCAGAGGAGGTGCTCTGGGGCTCGGTTCTGGTGAAAGCAAGCCATGCCGGCGGCCAGGGAAGGGCGAGCAGTATACCATGAGTCCATTTTGGGGATCAAAAGATGAGAAGGAGGGCCAAAAGGAGGTCCTCGACGGTGGGGGGTGGAGCTCAGAGGAGCAGGTAGCTCTGGCCGTGCGCACCGCCGCCTGCCTCGGCCCACCTACGCGCCGAGCCACCGCAGTCGCCAGCCGCTCCGCTCGCCTGCCTGCGCCCTCGCACACCTGGCTGCCACCCTGCGCGCGCGCCGTTCGCCTGGGCCGCAGCCGCACCTGCCGCGCGCCGCCCGCACCGCCTGGCGCCTGAGGCCAAGCCTTGCGCAGCGCCTCCTGGGCCTGCTGCTGCCCCTGCGCCGGACCCGCCAGCCAAGCCGCGCGGTCGCGCGCTGCCGCCGGCCGCCTTCCGCCCGCGCGCTTGGAGCCGCCCGAGGCCGTGCACTCCTGGGCCCGCCGCTCCCTGCGCTCGCCTGGGCCCTGCACCAGCCGCGCGAGCGCTTGCGCGCTCCGCGCCTGCGCGCGCCTGAAGCCGTGCGCGCCTGGGCCCACTCGCCCGTGCGCTGCCACAGCGCCGGCCGCCGCTGCCTGAGCCGCTCGCCGCCTGCTGCCCCTGCGCCTGTGGATGGAAGAGAGAGGAAGGGGATAGGACGGGACTGTGCTGCCAGTGGGAGAAGAGGAAGGGAGGCAGGGAAATACTCAGCGCGGGGAGAGGATAAGGGCACGGTGGAGGAGGTGGAGAGGATGGAGGAGCAGCACAGCTAGACGCGTGGACTTTGTTTGCAGCAGGAGGTGGCGAGGACGGGAACAGCGGTGAACCGCAGTGCAGAGAAGCAGAGCAGCGCCAGAGGAGGAAGAGAAAGGGAATTTCCTGAGGACTTGTTTGTAATTTTAGAAAATTGCAGGGACCCTTTGGTAAAGAAGAATTTAACCACTGTTCTAGAGCTCAAACAAAAATGTGGCCAAAATGAAAGTTGTACAACTTTTCAAGCTCTACAACTTTGTTTTAGGGTTTGAACTCCAAAACTCAAAATATAAAGTTTTATTTTAAGACTTAGACTAAATTTGAATTTTATAAAATCTTTGTCATTGTTAGTGTAAATTACATATAACATTGGGCCTTTTTGCAAGATGCTATGTAAGTCATGATTGCTTACATTATTACCTTTTTACTTCTAGTAATTTTGGAAAGTTACTTTTGTAAATCACCTATTTTGCATAAAAGGACTTGTTCTTTTATAAAATTACATAAATACCCTTATTATCACCATTTTACCCAAAATTTTTACACACTTCAGCACACGTATTTCTAATGAAACTTTTGGATAAATATATATTCTTACAAGACATAAAGTAAGAAAAATATATTTCCTTTATTTTGAAATTACCTCCTATTCAAATACATTTTACAGAAACAACCTTAGGTTTTTCTATAATTACAAAAATGCCCTTTTTACTTGCACTTTAAATTTTCAAAAGTTTCACACAAACACACAAAAGTTTAACACTTAACAAGCGTACACTTCACACTATCAAATTATAAGCCTAGCTTACAAACACATGAACTGTCACAGTATGCTACCTCACCTTTCCGTTCCAGCACCTTGAATGGACCGATGTATTGAGGGGCTAGCTTCCCTCTCACGTTAAACCTGCGGATTCCTCTCATGGGCGAAACCTTCAGGTACACATGATCACCCACTGCAAAAGTCAAATCTCGACGACGAACATCCGCGTAGCTCTTCTAACGAGTCTGTGCGACCCTCAGGTTCTCTCGTACCTGCTGCACTAGCTGTTCTGCCTCTTCAACGATATCCGGACCGAATACCTGCCTTTCACCAATATGATCCCAATACAGCGGAGTCCTGCACTTCCGACCATACAGGGCCTCGAAAGGAGATTTTTTCAGACTGGCCTGATAGCTGTTGTTATACGAGAACTTTGCATATGGCAGGCATTTATCCTAGCCGGTACTGTACTGAATAGCGCAGGCTCGAAGCATATCCTCCAACACTTGGTTGGTTCTCTCTGTCGGCCCATCTGTCTGAGGATGATAAGCGGTGCTGAAATGCAGCTTCGTATCCAACGAATCATGCAACTGCTCCCAGAACCGTGAAGTGAACTGAGATCCTCAGTCAGATATGATCTTCTTTGGAACACCATGCAGACAGAAGATCCGGGAGATGTATAACTCTGCGAGTCTGGCACCAGAGTAAGTAGTGTTCACCGGAATAAAGTGGGCAACCTTCGTCAACCGATCCACTACTACCCATATAGAGTTGTACCCTTTCTGAGTACGAGGCAATCCCACAATGAAGTCCATGGTGATCTCCTCCCATTTCCACTCTGGAATCTTCAATGGTTGCAATAGACCTGCTGGCCTCTGATGTTCTGCCTTGACACGCTGACAAGTGTCACAGATAGCCACGTACTCCACAACGGAACGCTTCATTCCATACCACCAGAATCGTTCCTTGAGGTCATAATACATCTTCATGCTGCCGGAATGAATAGAATACGCCATATCATGAGCCTCACTCAAGATCAGCTTCCTGAGATCCTTCACATCTGGCACACACATCCGGCCCTTGTACCACAAGGTACCCTGATCATCCTCTCTGAAATGAGGTGCCTTGCCAATCTTGAGCAATTCACGGATCTCCTGCAGCTTCTTATCTTCTTTCTGATGCTGCCTGATCTCTGCCTCTAGAGTAGGTTCTGCCTCGAATGATGCACTCGAAGTGTGATGCAAGAAACCCAGACAAAACTGCTCAAACTCCTCACATAACTCTTGAGGCATCTGAAAAGCCACGGCCATGTTAACATAGCTCTTCCTGCTCAGGGCATTTGCTACAACATTGGCCTTGCCCGGATGATAGTGAATCTCCAGGTCATAATCCTTGACCAACTCTAGCCATCTTCTCTGCCGCATGTTCAGCTCATTCTGAGTGAAAATGTACTTGAGGCTCTTGTGATCGGTGTAAATATCACACCTTTGACCAAACAAGTAATGCCTCCATATCTTCAGGGCATGCACAACTGCGGCTAACTCCAAATCATGTGTGGGATAATTCAGCTCGTGCCGGCGCAACTGCCGCGAAGCATAAGCTATCACTCTGCCTTCCTGCATCAGGACGCAACCCAGACCATCTCTCGAAGCATCATGATATACTGTGAACCTCTTGCTCTGGTCTGGCAGAGTAAGGACTGGCGTCGTAGTCAACCTCTGCTTCAGCTCCTCGAAGGCCTTCTAACGCGCATCAGTCCAAGAGAAATCCACACCCTTCTCCAGCAAGGAAGTCAAAGGCTTCGCAATCTTGGAGAAATTCTCAATGAACCTCCGATAATATCCTGCTAAGCCCAGAAAAGAGCGGACTTCCTTCACTGTCTGTGGTACCACCCAGTCAAGCACATCCTTCACCTTTTCGGGGTACACAGCAATACCTCCCTTGGAGATGACATGACCGAGGAATGGAACCGCGTCAATCCAGAATTCACACTTGCTGAGCTTGGCATACAGCTTGTGCTCTCTGAGCCTCTGCAACACAAGCCTCAGATGTTTCTCATGCTCTGCCTCTGATTTGGAATATACCAGGATATTATCAATGAATATCACCACAAAGGTGTCCAGATAATCCATGAAAACCTTGTTCATCAGATGCATGAAGAAAGCCGGAGCATTGGTCAGGCCAAAGGACATGACCGTATACTCGTATAGACCATACTTGCAGGTGAATGCCGTCTTCGGAATATCCTCGGGACGAATCTTCAGCTGGTGATAACCCGAACGCAGATCAATCTTCGAGAATACACAAACACCCTGAAGCTGATCAAAGAGATCCTCAATAAGAGGCAATGGATGCTTGTTCTTGATGGTGACTGCATTCAGATCCCGATAATCGACGCACATTCTCTTCGCTCCATCCTTCTTCTCTACAAGCAATACAGGGAAGGCCCAAGGAGAGAAACTACGACGGATATAGCCCTTGGCTAGCAACTCGTCGACAGTCTTCTTAACCTCCTCATGCTCAACTGGTGCCATACGATAGGGCCGCTTAGCAATAGGAGCTGTGCCAGGCAAGAGATCAATAGAAAACTCAATGTCGCGATCAGGCGGCATACCTGGCAAATCATCCGGAAAGACATCCGGGAATTCAGACACCACGCGAATACCATCCGTGGGTCTAGCCTCCATCTGACAAAGAATCCCAGAAGGTTCCGAAGCACTGACTGTGACCTCCTGTCCATCCGGTGCTGACAAGTGGACAGTCCTCTGAGCACAGTCAATCCTGACACCCCATCTAACAAGGGTCTCCATTCCCAAGATCACATCGATACCCTTGGTGTCTAGCACCATGAGATTAGCACTGAACTCTACCCCCCTTATGACAACACTGACTCTGGGACAGAAGATATGAGACCTCAACTGCCCTCCCGGTGAAGATACTAACATGCCCCTCTTTAATGTGCTAGTATGGATGCCATGATGCTCGACAAAAGACCGAGTAATGAAAGAATGCGTAGCACCAGTATCAAAAAGCACTGCAGCAGGGTGAGTATTGACCATGAACGTACCAATAACCACGTTGGGAGCCTCGGCCGCTGACTCGGCCGTCACGTGGTTCACCCTGCCCTAGGATGGCGCCTTGGGCTGAGCTGGGCGCCCCTGCTGTCCTGACTGCGCCTTCCGAGGACAGACGTTGGCGTAGTGTCCCGGCTCGCCACAGTGAAAGCACACCCGTGGGAGTGCTGGAGCCTGCTGCCCGGCAGGAGGAGTAGGTACTCCCTGCCGCGGAGCTGGTGGAGCCGGTGGAGCAGAGCGTGCCGGAGGTGCTGGAAGCCTCTGGCCCTGTCCCACCTGCTGCTGCTGCTGCTGAGGACGAGGCGGGTACTGCTGCTGTCGCTGCTAGTACTGCTGGATCTGCCTCTGCTGCTGCTGCGGGTACTGGTACCGAGGTCGGGTGTTGCTGCTAGACACAGCAGGAGCCATCTTCCTCTTCTTGTCCTCAATCTCCCGGCGCTTGCGCTCGGTGTTGAGGGCAGCGTCAACCAGTTGGTTGAAGTTGTCGAAGCGGTGGTTCATGAGCGCGTACTCCAGGTGATCATCCAGTCCCTCCTTGAAGCGCTCCTGCTTATCGCCATCATTGGCGACCTCAGCGGGGGCATAGCAAGCGAGCTGGAGGAAACGATCACGGTACTCGGTCACCGTCATAGCTCCCTGAAATGATAATCACCAGAAAAAGGAGAATGGAAATTACTCAGCATTTCCAATTCCACGAAGATAAACAAGGGTGGGCTTGAGCTCAAATAGGAATTGCGGAAAGATTTTTACTCTAATTTACCTGCTTAAGCGCAAGGAACTCCTTGTGCTTCATCTTCATCACTCTAGCAGGGATGTGGTGGTTCCTGAAACGCTCCCGGAACTGGACCCAAGTGAAAGCGTCACGGTCCCGAGCTGGGTAGGACTCCCACCAATCAAGAGTTGAGCCTCGCAGCTGCACAGCTGCGTATACGACTCGCTCCCTGTCGTCGCACTGAGCGACATCCAACTGGCGCTCCACTGAACGAAGCCAGTCGTCAGCCTGGAGTGGATCAGCCGCATGGGAGATCATCGGCAGGTGTCCTCTCAGGAAGTCCGCACGCCTGTCGCGAGGCTGCGGCGGTGGCTGAGGTGGTGGCTGAGCATGGATCTGCTGCAAAGCCTGAACAGTGTTGTTCAGAGTGGCCATCATCTGCATCTGGAGCTGGAAGAACTGCTCCGTAGTCAGAGGTGGAGGCATCGGCAGCGGCTGGTCGGTACTCTGGTTGTTCTGCCCCTGCTGGCCAGAACCGGTGCTGGTGCTCCTGGTGTTCACCATCTGTTTGCAGCAGAGCGAAATTTATAAGAGATAGATATTGTACAACTTCCGAGAAGAAAACTCTGACAGGATAAAATAGAGAGGAAGGATGTACGGTTTTACTCCCAACGTTCTAACTAAATTTTTTTTATTACTTAATTCAGGTTTGTATTAAAGTCGATTTACACGAGTAAGTGCAACTTCTAAACTATGCAATCAACCAAAAATCCAAATCAAACATGTTGCACAATCACAAACATTCAATATTCAAACGTTAGTCGAGTTTATCACTCCACCCGACTAAAACAAACAGGCGCTCTAGCGTATTTTGCAAAGGTATCCTAGACTTATAAGGACAGTCAGAAAATTGCAGGCCACGTCTACTGAAACTATCAGACTAATTCTCGGAAAATGCAGAGAGGATTAGCAAAATCGAGGTTTAGAGCTCAAGGAATAGGAGCAGAAACGAATGTTTGAGTTTTGCGGAAGCAAGGCAAGCGAAAGGGAATTGCTAAACTCGACCATTTCTATCTAGGCTTCATCCTACAGTCAACACGGATCTGATACCAATTCTGTCACACCCGATTTATAAGAACATAAATCGAGCAATCATATATGCACCAGAATCAAGTCACGCATATATACAACAGAATCATCAAGATATCACAACACGTATCTCAAAATAAAAGCGTATAAATTATAAATGAATATCTTTATAACAACTGAATCAAGAATCAGTCAAGGAATGCGGAAGCGTAAAATAAATGCATGCAGGATAGGGCGCCACAGGGACGTCGGCTGGGAGACAACGCCTAGAAATTGTCGAGTCCGCTGATGTAGTCTTCCACGTCGCCTGGTACTGAGCAGCAGTCGAAGATATCCCCGAGAGAACAGAAGAGTAGAGAAGGCAAGTGTGAGTACACAACTTGTACTCAATAAGTATAACACAAATTATGAAGCTCTAAGGTTAGCTGACTCAACTGCATCAGATTTTATTCTTGGCAAATTTTATTAAAGCTAATTACTACAAGTGGATGAATTACCATAACCCAAGTTACATAATAAATTAATCAAGATTAACCAAGAGACTACTGAAAACCAAGCCAAACCACCAAGGTACAACCCACTAATCAGACGGAGGATCTGGGCCGCTCATGATCGTGAGCACGGCTAGTATACCAGTTTTACACTCTCGAGAGGTTGCACAACTTTACCCACAAGTCGTGAGCTACGCTAGTTGTTCATCACACTTCCCTAGGTGAGATGACTAGCAAGCGCACTACGAGACCGTTACAAAGGATCATGTTAGTAAGGTGTAACCACTAAAGTTTCTGGATCAGCGACGATGGGGCCCACCTCACGGGGGTACAAGCACACAGCACAGACCAAGTCGGAGGAGCAGGGACCATTGAAGCTTACCACCCCTCTTGCCCCGTAGGTAAGTTACTCCCAAACCAAAATGACCTAATTAGTAAGTCAAGACCGTCCCATTCCAGTCTTGTGGTTGCGCGGTTGTCCTAGGTTGTCGCTCTATGAACCGGTCCTTATGGAGAGTAGCCAAACAAGCACTAAGCACCGTGCTGGCCCCCTAAACCATGTTTCTAACAAAAACATATTTTAAGGAGACGCGAGCCACTCAAGCACACAGCATAGAGGGCCACTCTCAGAATTAAGTTGCATATAACCATTAATCAAATTTAATTAAAAGGGACCGGGTTGTGTGAGAGCGCAGCACCTAGACAACTAACCAAAATGCAACCCAAGGTATTTATATAAAGGATAAAGGTGGCTAGGAAATCCTTATAGGCATACAGAATTAAAATGCAGTATGAGATTGTATTTAAAAGTGATAGGATGTTCATGTTATACTTGCCTTCCTCAAAGTTCTCCGGCTGCTGCTCAAACTGCTCTGCGGAAAGGGGCTCCTGGTACTCGTCCAAAGGCTCAGCATCTACTCACGATCGCAACGCCAAAACATGGTCCAGCACATACACATTCATGCAAACAAAGACAAAAGATAAGAAACAGTACAACATTACATAAAAACAGCACCAAAACTATGATAGAACTTCCTACGCGTTACAACAATCGCGTGAGCGCAAAAACCACCTAAAACGGAGCTAAGACGCGAAATTTAAGGCTAAAACAGGGTCCAGAGACCTTTCTGTAAGAAAACAGGAAGTTCTAAGGGGTTCTGTGCGAGAACCGAGGGCCTAAACATAATTAAAGGCTAGATCTGGGGTCTAACCCGCAAAAAATACCGGGGTGGACGGCGGGTTCTATTTCTAAAGAACTCAGGGACCTAAACAATAAAAACAGGGCCTAACTGTAATTACTTGTGAACTAGAGATGGACTGCGGGTTGATTCCTGGAAAGTCCAGGGACTCTTTAGCAAAAGGACCAGGTCGAACCGGTATATTCTAATTAGGACCGCTGGATCGGGATCTAGCGGTACGAATCAAAGGGGGGTGGGGATCGGGGGTCCGGCGGCGGCGATTGCTCGCCGGAGGCGGCTTCCGCGGCGCCGCCTCGTCGGCATTTGGCCAATCTCGGCCATCCGGCCTCCATTTTGGACGAGGTCTGGCCCTAGAGGTAGAGCACGACGCGGTGAACACATCTCGACGCTCAAGAAGGCTAATTAGGGCTCGGGTCGGGGCTCCCCACGGCGAGGGCGGTGCTGGCTCATGGCATCGAGGGAAACTCGCTTGCGCAGAGGGAAAGGAAAAGGGAGAAGGGGCACGGCGCGATCCTTACCACCCCAGGGTGCTACGACGGCGGTTAGAGGCCGAAGATCGGGGGTGCCGGGGTCGAATCGCGGCGGCGCAAGGTGGATCGGCGGCAGCGCACCCTCGGCTCCGAGCGACGGCACAGCGGCACAAGGGTACGGGGAGAGTTGGGAGATGCAGTGGCGGCTAAGGGAGAGCGCGAGGGACGGCTGCGGCCGAGAAAAAGGATAGGGCGGCCTCGGCGTGCGGGTCGCCCGTGCAACGAAGCTCCCGCTTCTCACGGGGTCGTTGCGGCTCGTCGCAATCCAAGCGCGGCGCGCTTCTAGAAGGATCCAGGCGGGGGTGGGACCGATGTGCGGCTCGGGGGAGAGGGCCCAGGGGCGCGGCAGAGCGGGGCCACGGCCAGCGACGGGCGGCCGGGCCGGCGGGGAAAGGAACAGAGTAGGGGAAAGGAGAAAGGGGGAGAAGAAGCTGACACGCGGGCCCTGGCTGGCAGAGGGAGAAAGGGAGAGGAGGGAGGGCGCGGCTCGGGCTGGCGCTGAGGGGCTGAGGGAACTGGGCCTCGGGCGCGTGCTGGGCCGCGTGGAGAGGAGAGAGAGAAGAGAGGGGAGAACGCTCGGGCTGGGAAGTTGGGCCGGCATGGCCCACGCGGGGGGGAAGGAGGGAGAGGGGAGTGGGCTGCTGGGGAGAGGGCCGGCCCAAGGGGAAGAGAGGGAAGGAGAGCAGGCCGGGCTGCTGTTGGGCTGGCTTCTTCTCTCTCTTTCCTTTCCCTTTTCTATTTCTTTTCCTGATTTCCAAGCTAAAATTCATGTGAATTCAAATGGAATTTGAATTCAACCTCAACTATTTAAGCAACCAAAAGAAATGCACCAGCATGAATGCACAAACATGTTGTTCCTAGAATAAATTTTAATTACCTGTGGCATAAACTTAATTTAAATGCAAGATAAATCAAGAAAAACATTAGAAATTGTATTTACGCCAAAATAAATTCATTAAAAATTTGGAAATTTACATTAGGGTGTTACAACCATGGTCGCTGCCGGGGGTACTGTCGGTGTTTTACCGGCTGCCCACCGAGGGATATGCCCAAGGTGGTAAGTTTTAGGTGAGCAGACGCCGAGATCAGGAACTCGAAGGTGCAAGGGACACAAAACTTAGACAGGTTCGGGCCGCGAGGTGCGTAATACCCTATGTCCTGTATGGTGGTTTGTATTGCCTTGGGTGTAGAATGACCTGATGATCTTGTTTTGAGAGGGTCCCTGTCCCCCCTTATATATCCGGGAGTTTAGGGTTACAAAAATCCTAACCAAAACTAGCCAAGGAATCGTACCAGAACATATCTCAAGTAGATTCCTTCTGTATCGGTTAGCTTTATCTCCTATTTAAACGGGATAAATAAGAGATAAATGAGATGAATAAGAGATAAGACGGACTTAATCTCTTAAACCTGTTTAAACTACGTTATGTACACAGTCCCATGGCCCCGGGTCTGACAAGCCCCCGAGCTCTTCGTAGCAGAGTACTGCAGGCTTCTCAAGTACTTTCGAAGTAGTCTTCGGCTTCTTTTGAAGCTCCGTCTTGCATTCCTTCTTCGAGTATTCACTTGGCTGCATCAAAGCTATGAGGTGCTCATGCCCCAAATTATATTTTAGATATGGTGTGCGATTGAAAAATCACACTCCATATGGAGTAGCCACCGAGCCTTTGGTTGAATTGAAGAATCAGGCTGAGGGTCGCATTAAACTTGAATCCTCCTTACTTACTTTTTCAAATAAATTCGAAAAAATAAATAGACGATGCCATGTATCCCGCAACCCCCGAGCCTTGAATCCAAATCTCTCAGGTTTGGAAATAAGGATCCAAAAGTCGTGGCATGCAGTGTAAAAATGTCCATATGGTAAAAAACTGATGTGCTGGTACAAATGATGGAATTTAGATTAGACATTCGAAAAACCCCTTTTTTCGGGACAATTAACCCTGAAAAAAATGATTAACCGAATATTTTATCTAAGCAATCCACCAAATGACCCCTCAACTTCCAAATTTTCTCTGAAACGACGCTTCAACTCTAAAACAGTAGAACTATTCCCAACTGCTGGTTATTTAATCCCGTGGTAACTCCAAGTAAAAGTTGTGCTTCCAATCTGCAATTTACCAAGAGCCGCCAAAATCCCCCAAATAGAGCCACACTCCGCCTTCATCCTCTAGGAGAAATTCCAATCCACCCAGATCTCCCCCCCCCCTCTCCCCGCAGCCCCCGAGCAACTCGTGGCGAGCGGATCCAGAGATGGTGCCCAAGAAATCGGAGAAGGATGGGAAGAAGAAGGAGGCGCAGCCGCCGTCCTGGGAGTGGACACACAGTAAGTGCTCCCTCAACGATCTTAATAGGCTTGTTTCCGAGGAGTTGCTTCAAGACAAGAATCTTGTCAATTGGTGCCCCTCATTCCGCGAACCTTTCCCCATGGCAAATGTTGATGAAATCGTCACATTTTACCATTTTGCCGAACGGGGTCTGGCCCTCCCCTCTTGTTCTTTCTTCCGCGGCCTTCTTTACTACTACGGGCTTGAGCTCCATCATCTCAACCCGAACTCCATTTGCCACATCTCAATCTTCATTCATTTCTGTGAAGCCTTCCTCGGAATCGAACCCCATTGGGATCTTTTCCACTTCCTCTTTCGAGTCAAACCACAACCCACCTCCAAGAATCCATCCGTTGTAGGGGGCGCCGGCATCCAACTTAGACAACAGGCCGGCGATAAGTATCTTGCATACAAATTCCCCTCCAACATTCCCGGGTGGAAAAATCATTGGTTTTATATCGAAAATCATGCCCCCCAACTCCCGGATAAAACAAATAGTCCACTTGTTGTGAGGCCGCAGTGGAATATTGAACTTCCCAGGGGGACATGGATCAAGTTGAGGAATTGCTAGATACCATAGAACCTCATAAGCTGATGGGAGTGACCGGCGCGTCCGTTATGTTCTCCTTCTTCAAACTCTGAGTCCAGCCAATCCAACAACGCCACCATCTTGGATTCGAGTACGCGGGCGCTGAAGATCCATCTCGCATGTGCGCAGAGGAGCTGTCAAACGAAGCCGCGCTCCTCCGAGTCAAGCGGGTGCTATTGGACGTGAACGCCGTCCCCTACGTCCCAGGATTGTTTTCCGCACGGAGTCCTCCAAGACCGGTGAGTACTCGACTACTTTTTGTTGGAAACAAACTCTGTTCTGCCACTGCTAACTGAAAACCTTCTGTAGGGGCAGACAGAGTTGTACCGGAGCTACCCGCCGCAACCCAACATCCCTCGGCCAGGACCACCTCCTCCCCAGCGCCGCAGTCGAAGCCAAGAGGCCTCGAGTAGCCGAGACTCTGCCCGGCAGCGAGTCCACCAAAGGCGAAAGCCCCCTGGCGGAGAAAGAAGCCGAGGGAAAGGCGAGTAGAGGCAACTCCCCCAGACCATCGGTGGAGTTGGCCGATACTCTGCCTTCGGTCCCGCAGGGTCGCCGGGTTGTGCGCAAACGCAAAGCGCAAGAAGTCGACTCCTCCAGGTATGAATATGCTGCCTAGCTATCATACCTCATTGTTGGTGCACGCTGACATTTTCCATTTGCAGTCCTCCCACTTCTCCACCCAGGCCCAGGCGTCAAGAAATGGGAACAGATCCAGTAGCTTCGGCTGCAGGATCGGTTACCATTGCTGTGGCGGGCACCACGCCGCCGGCTAGTGTCGCCCCGCCGCCAGCAGCAAGTACCGAGGCTGAGACACCACGGGTCATGCGGGTGAAGAAGGCTGTCATGAAGAGGTCTTCAAAGTAAGTAACCATCTTGTTACGTAGTAAATATGCTGCTCTTTTCGACTTGTATGATAACTGAATCTGCTTTATTAGGTCTGCAAGTGCCGCTCCACGCAAGTCGAAACCAGCCACGGCTACCCCAGCCCCTGAGCCATTGGCCCCAGGGGAGTCCGCGCCCAAGGAGCCAGCCCCCGAGGCAGACCCGACACTGCCCGACCTGCCGCCTCCCGAGCCCCAACAAGGCGAAGCCAGAGCTGGTGGCGAGGAACAAGTCGAGGCCCCTGATGCCGCTCCTGCAGATGGCACAGGTAAATGTCTGACCGCCCACGGCTAACTGCTTAGTCCCCAGGCATTATGTGCTGAATGCATCATGACTTGCAGGTGCCCAGCAGCCAGTTTCTGAAGAAGCCGCAGGGACCTCAAGGAGTCCCGAAGATCTGCTGATGACCGGGCCCGGATACCAGAACCTCATTGCCACAGACTTGGTGGATGACCCAATGCTGACGGCTAATAACATCAAAACCTTCAAGCAGGCTTACAAGGAGTTGTACAATTATGCCATGGTAAGACGTGACAACTCTTCTACTTGTATACGCTGTCAAATGGCTTGTCTTAATCTCCTCCTCTATGCAGAACGTGATCACGCACTCACAGAAGAAATCCGAAAAGCTGAAAGCCATTGTGAATGGTCACCAAGAGCTTGCTGCCAAGGACAAGCATATCTCTAAGGAGCTGACAAAAAACATCTATCTCCGGAGAGAAATTGACAAGCTGAAGTAAGAGCGGACTCGAGAGACATGGCTCCTCAAGAACGACCTGTGTAACCTTGAGAAAGCCAACTCCGAGCTCCAAGAACAACTCGAGGAATAGAAGAAGGCGCACTAGGAGCAGCTCAAAGAGCAGAGAAAAGCGCACCAAGGTAAGCCCTTTCTGCCCTCGAGTACTTTCGCTTAACAATTTATCCTGGATTCTGAAAAAACCTTCACCGCAGAACTTAGGAAAATCTTATCGTATAAAGAAGAGCTGCTTATTGATGTGAAGAATATGTTGTATCACCGTACAGATGATGTCGAGAGGCTGTAGAAGGTGGTCGCCGATACTGAACAATAGTTCGCCGACTGCCTTTAGCAGATCAAGACGCTGGGCAAGGAGAAGGAGCAGTAGCGACAGGAGTTGGAGGGCCTCAAGGGAGCCGCCAAGAAGCTGGTGGATATGGTGGATCCACCAGAAGAAGGCGAAGCAGGCGAACGGCCTTTGCAGGAGCGACTCCTCGGAGCTCCGCAAAAGGTCATCAAATTCCTCACAGAGGCCCCCGTCGCATGTGCCGGCCACGCGCTCGCTTTTGTGAAATCCTTTTGGCCAGAAGCACAACTGGAGATGTTCATGCAGGGGGTGGCTGCGGAGTGCACTGAAGAGCAATTCAACAAGTACCTCCAAGAAGCCCAGCCTGTAGCAGAGCAAATAGTAAAAAGTGTACTGCAGGATTGTGACAACCAGGTAATTAGATATATATATACTAGACTTAGTGTAAAGAGTATGTGCTTGCTATGGTATTTATGTATAGTACAAATAATTAAGAGTATATTTGTAATTTCTATAGAATATAGGTCCTTGAGTGTTGATTAAGTGGAATGGAAGATAGCTTTAAAACCTAGGATAAATATAACACTAGGTGTTAAGTCTATATCATCATAAGAAAGAAAGTGTAATGGATACGCTAAATCACATGAAAAATGGGTTTTTGTGTGGAAAACAAGGACCTAAATGTAATTAATGCAAAAATATGGGTTCTTTTATGCAAGCTAAGTAGAGTATAAAAATGACTTCTAAAGTTTACTTAGGACTAAACTGCAAGAATGCCAGTCATCATGACAATCATGAAAACTTATAAATAGGTCCAAATTTTTGACCAAACCCCTTTTGGTAAGGACCAAGGTAATTCAAAATTTTACCTTTGTTCAAAATTCAGCATGTAATGCTGCAAGTTTTGAGTTTTTAAGCTTGAGCCCTAAAACAATGTTGTAGGGCTTGAAAAGTTCTACAACTTTCATTTTGGGCACCTTCTCATTAGATCTCTATATCAGTGGGAAAAGTTAGTTTACCGTAGAGTCCCTGCAATTCTTTAGTTTTACAAACAAGTCCTTGAGAAACTCCCTTTCTCTTCCTCCTCTGGCGCTGCTCCGTTTCTCTGCTCTGTAACCTGCCACTGTTCCGGTTGTCCTCGCCACCTCCTGCTGCAAAAATTCCACGCGCCACCCCTGCCTTCCTCTCACCTCTCGCGCACCTCTCTCTGCATCGCCGCTTTTCCCAACCTCCGCCGCACCCACCCCGCCAGCACCCCCAACCAAACCACCCCTGTGCCCGCACCACATCGCCGCGGTTCCGATTCTGGCCCCCGTGGCCAACGCCGTGCTTAAGCTCCTGCGGCACCACGCTCCCCGCGCACTGCTTTTCTTCCAATTCCCTGCCACCGCCGTACTGCCTTTGTTGCGCCTGGCCGAGCGGTGCTGGTTCGAGCAGATCAACTCGGAGTTCGCCGCCTCCCTTCTGCAGCTGGGCCCGCGCTTCGTCGTCCGTGCGCTGCAGCACGCCGCCGTCGAGCCGCTCCTCTGCATGCGCCTCTATGTCTGGGCGTCGCGGTTCGGTCTGCACTTCGCGCGGGACCGGGCCGTGCGGTGCGCGCTCGGGGATGCGCTGTGGCCTCCTGCGTTGCATCGTTCCATCCAGGATTCCATGCCTCCAGCGCTCGCCTGCATCCTGATCTTCCAGTGCCACGCGGCCGCCCTCCCTTCTCCCTACTGTGCGCCGCCGCCCCTCCGATTCAGGCTCCCCGAAACCGGAGCTGCACCGCCCCTGCTCTCCCCGGCCGGAGCAGCCCGCACCCCTGAGCTCCCCCCCCCCCCCCAAGCGCCTTCTCTGCTCCCAGTTCACATGAAGGACCTCGTGCAACTATTGGAACAAGTTCAGGGGGTTTTCTGCAAAGTTCTAGACTCATAGGAACATTGCTGTTTGGGGATCTCTGTGTAAATGTTAGTGTTATTTCATGTGAGTACTGCTGCTGGCTTGTAAATTCAATAGAAACTTGTAGGAAATTCCAAAAATTGTCAAACTAATTTTGCTGGAAACTAGATTTTAAATCCTACAACTTTTGTTAAATGAGTTTGGTTTGAATCTGAGTATTTTTTGAATCTATTTTAAATCTAGGATAAGGGATTATAATGTCCATAGCTCCTACATGTTAACTTTGTTGATCATGATTTTTGGTATACAATTCCTATAGATTAAATATAAATTGATGTGGAATTTTCAAACCTAATTTTGTTTTGTAATTTCAATTCTTTTAAGTTGATCAACTCAATTTGTTTTATAGTAGAATTAGCTAAGTATACCCATTAAAGCTTAACTAACTAGATCTATTGATCATAATATTTTAAAGTATGCAATTGATCTATGTTTAAATTTTCAAAACTTTATAACTTTAATTATCCAAGGTTTACATTCAAATTTGAATTTAATTTAAACTTGAAATATTTTAATTCTTGTTTTCAATTAAATCAATGCTATAGTCATAAGTTGAATGTAAATGATTCAAAACTTAGATCCCTTTTTGTACCATAAATTCTTGAGTGTTAGCCTTTTGGATTGCAGCTTATCGTGAAATAAAGTAAAAAGACTATGCATTTCTTAATTTTATATCCTTGCATATCATGTAGACCCGACTACTCTCGCCGACGGTGATTACGAGCTGATCGCGGACCAAGCCGTGGAAATTCCTGCAGACCCCGAAGACGCCGTCGAAAGTCTAACTGAAATATCGAACCAAAGTTCGGAAAATACTAACTGCCCCAACCTCGTGCAAGAAGGCAAGCCCCGGTGCATAACCTAGTATTTCAAATTACTACATTATGCAATCTTATATTTATATATTATATCTTGCATTAAGTCTAGGAGATGAAATGAAACCCTAGATGCATGAATCCTAGAAACCAATGTATTGCACCTGAGTTCATATCGAATAGATGCTCCGCTAATAGGACCGGTAGAAGTCGGGTGATTTCCTGTCACTCGTGCGATATAGGAGTTGTAATGTTTACATTACTGTAATCACTATAAGGATGACGGACGGGGTTATGTGCAGTATCATGGAAAGGAATGATACCCCGTCTGTGTTGTTAAATTGGTTAAGGTCGCAGTGTGTGCCGATCGGGGTTAAGCGTTTGAAAGTACTAGCCACATGCCGTGAGTTATGGGTAAGCGGTAAGCCTAGTAGCCAATCAGCCCGAGGAGTGGGCATACCTCCCATCACTCGTCTTGCTTCTTCTGGTTACTTAGTTCGACGTGTGGGAATACGTGTTGCAAGGGAAACCAGGAATACGGGTTTTGTAGTCGCGCTACAGACATATGTGTCGGTACATACAGATAGGGGTACCTCCTGCTAGGGTGTCCAGGCCCTTGGCGTCTCGCAATCCATAATCTCCCCTTTTGCCTTCTGGGGGACGTGGCATACGGCCCGGGTCTGACAGCTGGGACCGTGGTCTCCGGACCCTCCCCGTGCTATTCCGGAACCGGGGCCCCCACGACCCTAGGAAGGCTGGAGAGCTCTCGGGTAGCCCCCAACCAGGGAGGTCCGGGGCCGCCACGTGTGATGGCCGGACCATCACAGGCCAGACCGCTCTGACCGGCCCCGGGGGGCCCGGACCCCCCTCCCCTCGGGAAGGGGTCCGGCGCCGCCGCGTGCCGTCCTGCGGTGGGAGCGGGGCTGGCCCTGCCACGTGCCTGCGGCTAGAGGCCCTTCGCGGGTCTCCAGCCCACCTACCAGCATTTAATGCGATAGCTGGGCCGGGCGCGCCCAAGTCAAAAAGAGCGGCCCGCTGCTGACACACGGGGCAGGAAGCCTGCTTGATCTGAAGGCGGCGCGTCGTATCACCGTGCACAGTGCGCGGGCGGCGTGCAGTCCCGTCACGGCGCTGCGCGCGTGCGTGATGATGGCCTGTAATGAACGAGCCAAGGCGTGCGCTGTAACAGTGCGCGCGCAACGGGTCAGCACTCTACCATCGCCTGACAGAAGGTCCCATCCCAACAGTGACAGCACGGCTTCACTGTTGGGTGACGCGGACAGCGGTCACTGTGTAGGTATGGCTGCACACGACCGTATCCTGATTACAGATACGCACATCAACTTCCCGATTGAGAAGACTACGGAGAGGAGCTAGAGATGAAGATCTCCACATCTCTCATAGAGCAGGCTCCTGTTGGCCGGGCCCACCTGTCGGGGCCCCGCACAGTGTAAGCACTCCCCTTGGACTATAAAAGGGAGAGTGTACTCGTTAGAAGGGGGTTTTTTTACACACACACACGTTCACGCGGCTCTTCATTCAGGCTTGCATAGTCAATACAACACTAAAGTGGACGTAGGGTATTACGCTCCGGCGGCCCGAACCACTCTAATTCCTTGGGTCCTTCCTGTGGTCATCCGCACATCGATCGAGCGCTCCTAAGTCTCCTCCAAACCCATCCTTAACTAGGATTAGGCGGGTGCTTACCGCCACCCGGCTGGAGATTTCCTCCGACATTTGGCGCGCCAGGTAGGGGGCCTAGGTTTGGTTTGCGCTCGGTCGACCTTCACGACCTCCATGGCGCAGGAAGATGGTCACAACGACCTCCTGTTGGGCGAGGAGGTGGCGTCCACGACGCCACATGATTCCCGTCGTCCAACGTCCAGGGCGGCGCGAGCAGCTCTGCAACGCGCTCCAGCGCGGGCCTCGGTGGCCCAATCGGTGCCTGCACGGAATGGGCCACTCATAGCAGCCAGGGAGTTGCTCCGCAATCCCCCTGGTGAGGCGGCCTCGCCCGACGCACTGAGGCAATGGCGTGACGACGTCGACCGCCTCCTCAACTTGGCACAGGCTTCCCCGTGTTCCGCGGGGGGGTCTGCCCCTAGGCAACACCATCATCAGGGCGGTGCATCCGGCTCTGTGCACTCACCATCAGTGAGGAATACGCGGACCGAGGACCTTCGGGCAAAGCTCAACCGCAGACGTGCGGGAGAGGACGCCCGTGTCTCCATTGAGCGGGCGCGTGGTCGCCGGATCAGTATCGAGGGTCGCGACCTCGATGCCGATTTCGCTGCGGTGGCTCCGGCCCCGCAGGGACCTGCCCAGGCACCGGTGTCCGGGGTGGGCTGCGCCGCTCTCGCAGACCACTTTCGCGCAGTTGCCTGGCCATCCAAGTTTCGGCCACACCTGCCGGAGAAGTACGACGGGTCTTTCCAACCCGTCAGAATTCCTGCAGGTCTACATCACCGCCATCACGGCGGCTGGAGCTAACGACGCTGTCATGGCAAGTTACTTCCATGTAGCCTTGACCGGGCCAGCCCGGACCTGGCTCATGAACCTTAGCCCGGGATCTATCCGATCCTGGGGTGAGTTGTGCGCACAGTTCACGGCAAACTTAGCCAGTGCGTACCAGCAGCACGGTGTGGAGGCCCACCTTCATGCCGTGAGGTAGCAGCCCAGGGAAGCCTCCGGACCTTCATCTCCCGCTTCACCAAGGTACGTGGAACCATACCATGAATCTCCGATGCATCTATCATCACGGCTTTCCGCCAGGGGGTTCGAGACGAGAAGATGTTTGAGAAGCTGGCGACCCACCAGGTGGAGACCGTCACCACCTTGTTCGCTCTGGCGGACAAATGTGCCAGGGCTGCAGAGGGCCGTGCATGGCACTCTGCAACCCAAGCAGGACCCGCTCAGAAGAGCGGGCCTAGTGTCGCTGCCCCTGGCAGCGGCAAGAAAAAGAACAAAAACACCCGTGGCTTTGACAAGTCACGGATCGGGGGACCGGCCTTTGCTGCGGCAACGACCGGGGGCCAGAACCCCCGTGGCAAGCACCCGCGGCAAGAGCGCACCAACCCCGGGTCATGCCCTATCCATCCTGGGGCTCGCCACAGCGCCACTGAGTGCCGCGAGATCCAGTAGCTCGTGGAGCGCCTCAGCAAGAGGCATGACCAAGCCTCCAGGAAAGGCTCCTCCCCTCCGCGGCGGTCTGGCAAGGAGAAGGTCTCCGACGCCGACGCAGCCGACGACGGAGAGGGAACTGGGGTATCAAACCCCCAACAAAGACCTTAAGGGTCTCTTCCACCAGTCCAACTCCGAGTCCGGTGGTGACGAGCGTCACAAGAAGCTGTACGTGATGTACGGCGGCAGCTCGGAGCTCGTCTCCCGACGGGACGTCAAGACCCTCCGCTGAGAGGTCCTCTCGGTGAAGCCGGCGACGCCTAAGGCGGCACCGCACCAGCGGTGGAAGAACACCACCATCTCCTTTGGGCCGTCGGACTGCCCGGAGAATATGGCGGGAGCTGGTGTGCTGCCGCTTGTCACGGCACCCACCATCTCCAACGTTCGCCTTCACCATGTGCTGATTGACGGAGGCGCCGGCCTCAGCGTCATCAGCTATGCAGCGTTCAAACACCTGCAGATCCCGGAGTCCAAGCTGGCTCCATCGCGCCCATTCTCCGGAGTGGGCCTGGATCCCGTGTACCCGGTAGGGACCATCACCCTACCGGTTACATTTGGGACGAAGCACAACTTCCGTACCGAGAACGTGCAGTTCGAGGTGGTGGAGGTTAACCTCCCCTTCAACGCTATCATTGGCAGACCGGCCCTGTACCGGTTCATGGCCATTGCCCATTACGGGTACCTGGTCCTGAAGATGCCTTCTCCGGCGGGCGTCCTCACCATCCAGAGCGACCGGGCCGCTGCCGTCGTAGCAGTCGAAAAGCTCCACGCGCTGGCAACAAGACTTGCCCCTGCAGCTGGCGCCCAGGGGTCCGACCCCTCGACCTTGCGTGCCAAGGCTCTGCCCAAGGCACCGAAGGTCCGACCATCTGACACGGACGATGTTCTCGTGAAGACCGTCCAGGTCGGAGCGGAGACCTCCCAGACTACCCGCATCGGTGGGAATCTGGGAGAGAAATAGGAAAGCACGCTCATCGCCTTCCTCCGGGCAAATGTTGATGTGTTCGCCTGGAACCGTCACAGATGCCCGGGATCCCTAGGGAGGTGATTGAGCATCATCTGAAGATCCACCCCGACGCCAGGCCGGTCCGGCAGAAGCCACGCAAGCAGTCCATCGAGCGGCAAAACTTCATCAGTGAAGAGGTCCGCAAGCTGCTGCAGGCTGGCTTCATTGAGGAGGTCTACCACCCAGTGTGGTTGGCCAATCCAGTCGTGGTCCCGAAGGCTAACGGGAAGTTTCGGATGTGCATCCACTACACCAATCTTAATAAGGCATGTCCAAAAGACCCTTACCCACTTCCGCGCATAGACCAGATCGTAGACTCCACCTCCGGATGCGATTTGTTGTCCTTCATAGATGCCTATTCTGGTTTTCATCAAATCACACAGCTTTTGTAACAGTGGATGGTCTTTATTGTTATATAGTAATGCCTTATGGATTGCTTAATGCTCTGCCCACCTTTGCTCGTGCAATGAACATCACTTTAGGTGATTTGGTTAGGGATATAGTTGAAGTGTATGTTGATGACATTGTTGTCAAGACTAGAGAGTCAAATTCCCTCTTAGAAAATTTAGCTCAAGTCTTCGACAAGTTACGAGCGACCTCCACCAAGCTTAACCCCGAGAAGTGCATCTTCGGCGTGTCGCCGAGAAAGCTCCTTGGCTTCCTCATCTCCCACCGGGGGATCGAGGCCAACCCAGATAAGGTCCGGGTGATCGAGGCAATGAGGCCCCCTGCGCGCCTCAAGGACGTCCAGAGGTTGATGGGGTCCCTCGCAGCCCTCAGCCGCTTCATCTCGAGGCTGGCGGAGAGGGCACTTCCCTTCTTCAAACTAATGAGGGGGTCCGGTCCATTCACATGGACTGAAGAGGCAGAGTATGCCTTCCAAGAGATGAAGCAGTACCTCATCTCCTTGCCGGTCCAGGTTGCACTGGACCCGGGTGAGTCACTATTTCTTTATCTTGCAGCGACGGCCGAAGTGATCAGCATGGTGCTGGTCACCGAGAGGTCCGAGCACCTCCCGCAGGGGGCCCTCACGGACCCTCCTGCAGGAGATTTCCTCCGGGCCTCCACCACTCCAACAACCGACCCTACTTCAGAGGGTCTGGCCAGGTCCCGACCCGAACAAGAGCCAAGCGACCTAGGGTCCAACGGGACCCCAGCTCAAGCTGAAGGATCCAGTCCACCTGGCAGAGTTAGGACTGTCCAGAAGCTGGTCTACTATGTCAGTGAGGTCCTTCACGAAGCAAAGGCCAGGTATCCTGAAACGCATAAGCTCCTTTATGCTATACTCGTTGCGTCCAGGAATCTCCATCATTATTTCCAGGCCCACAAGATTGTGGTGGTGACCTCCTATCCTTTGAGGGCCATCCTTCATAACTCCAACGCCACAGGCAATATCGCCAAGTGGGCAGCTGAGCTCGCTGGATTCCAACTCGACTTCCAGCAGCGCCACACCGTCAAGAGTCAGGTCCTTGCTGACTTCGTGATGGAGTGGACGCCAGCACCAAGCGTCCCAGGGGGTTCGGACCATGGGTTGAACCCCCCACGACTGGAAGTCAGGGCTCCGGCGTTCACCGGCCCCCACTGGACACTCTTCTTTGACGGGTCCGCCCGCAGCAAGGGGGCAGGGGCTGGCGTGGTCCTCATCGACCCACATGGAGAGCAATTGAAGTACATGGTGCGCCTCGATTTTGAGGCCACCAACAACATGGCGGAGTACGAGGCCTTAATCTTTGGGCTCACAGCGGCTCTGTCCCTAGGGTCCGGGAGCTCCTGGTCAAAGGGGATTCCCAACTCGTCATCAGGCAAGTCCGTGGGGAGTGTTGCTGCAACAACCCCCAACTCGCAACCTACCTCATTCATGTGAAGAGGCTGGAGAAGGACTTCGATATACTAGAACTGCAACATGTTCCACGCGAAGGCAATTCAGCAGCTGATGCCCTCTCCGCGAGCGCATCGACTCAGGCACCCGTGCCTGAGGGCGTCTTCCAGAGATGTCTGCTGAAACCTTCCGCCCAACCTGCTGACCTGGGCGAAGGGGGTCGGACTAGCACCTCGAAGCTAGCGGTCCCGGCGGCGCTCCATCCGTGGAGCCCGCCAAGGGTCGTGTGCTCCCTTGAGGGTCCCGAAGACCTCAGGGAGCCACGCCCAGTTTCTCAGGAAGGTCCCGATGCATGGATCTCTAAGGTCCGGGACTACCTGAAAGATAATTACCTTCCTGAAGACCAAGCATCTGCCGAGCGCATTGTCCGGATGGCTAAGCGGTACACAGTGGTAGAAGGGGATCTCTACCGCCGTGGCGCCAACGGTGTCCTCATGCGGTGCATCACCCAGGAAGAGGGCCGTGACTTGCTTGCGGAGATCCATGGAGGCGAGTGCGGAAGTCATTCTTCATCCCGCACGCTAGTTGGTAAAGCCTTCCGGCATGGCTTTTACTGGCCGACAGCGCTCCAGGATGCAGCTGAGTTGGTAAGGTCCTGCAAAGCGTGTCAGTTCCATACAAAGCAGATACACACTCCGGCTCAGGCGCTGTAGATGATTCCTCCCTCTTGGCCCTTTGCCGTGTGGGGGTTGGATATCTTGGGACCTTTCCCTAGGGCCGTCGGCGGGTACCGGTACCTCTATGTCGCCATTGACAAGTTCACCAAGTGGCCAGAGGCAACCCCAGTCGTCAACATTACCAAGGCATCAGCAACTGCTTTCCTTAGGTCAATCGTGTGCCGATTCAGGGTCTCGAACCGCGTCATCACAGACAATGGGACTCAGTTCACGAGCCAATACTTCCAGGAGTACTGTGAAGACATTGGCATCCAGCTCTGTTTCGCCTCAGTGGCGCATCCCAGGAGTAACGGCCAAGTTGAGCGGGCCAACGCTGAGATCCTCAGAGGGCTCAAGATCCGAACCTACTGTGATCTTGAGAAGCATGGCGCAAGGTGGATCGATGAGCTTCCGAGTGTGCTGTGGGGAAACCGGACCACACCCAGCCGGGCAACAGGGGAAATCCCTTTCTTCCTGGTCTACGGGGCCGAAGCGTGCCTTCCCCCGGAGATCACCATAGGCTCTCTACGAGTCCAGTCCTTTGATGAGAATTTGTAGGAACAGCAGCGCTGCCAAGACGTGGACCTCATCGACGAGCGCAGATGGCGTGCAACAGTCCGAAACGCACGGTACAACCAAGCGCTCCGGTGCTACCACCAACAGTTCGTGCGTAGTAGGGAGCTCCAGGTCGGGGACCTAGTCCTAAGACGAATCCTAAACCGAGAGGGCACGCACAAGCTCTCCCCCAGTTGGGAGGGGCCCTTCAAGGTAACAAAGGTGTGCCGACCCGGGTCTGTTCGTCTGGCTGCGGAGGATGGAATGCAACTACCCAATCCATGGAACATTGAGCACCTCCGTAAGTTCTATCCCTAAGACCTAGTTGAGAGGAAATTTTTCCTTTGTAATTGGTAGTATCACAGTGCGGACCAGGGCGGTGGAGGTCCGTCCTCGTAAACCCGGCCCCTGGCGTACATCGCACAATCCTTCTGTACCAATTCATTAAGGAAAAATTTACTTCTCAGTATGTCCTTGAAGTCCATGCGATTCTATCTTTCTTTGCTCCTTGTTACGCTAACCCCCCACGTGTTTTTCGCGTCTGTGTCGTGCCCAAGGCCCTTCTTAAGTTGCTACGCTACGTCTCTGCCCGGGACCTCTGTTTCACAGGAGCAAAGGAACCGGACCCCTAGGAACTGGCTTCAGGGAGACGTACTCGCCCTTTGCTGGGGTCTAAGGTTGTGTAGTTGCTTAGCCTGGTTCCGTACCCTAAGCCTACATGCCTTGCCCTCCTAGGGTGAGTACCGTTGTACCTCGAACCATGGACCCGGGGGCCGGGACCCCTTTTAATCCCCGAACATAGGTCCTAGTGCTCCGACTCGCTATGCAACCCGTGGGGACGTCTACTAAGCGTCGATCCTAAGTCATGTGGAGGACCTCGGTTCTATGGCAGCTAGCCCTGACCTATCGCGACTACCTCCCAGGGGGCCACGGGACCTCGGTGTGCTCAAGAACACTTTACAGATCGACAACCAAGAAAACAGCTAAGTTTTTCTTCGCAAAAAAGTAGACGCACGAAATACTTAAATGCATCACTAATAATATACACAACATTACGAAGTTATTTTACAATAACAAAAGTTATATTACAAAAATTGATAACAAGGCAGATGGCCCTATTGTCCTAGCTGGCTGGAGGTGTCCCCACTCTCTGCAGGATCGGGACGACGCCGGAGGCGGGCCGCGACCATGTCCACCGCCTCCTGGACCCCTTCTCGCGCGGCGGCTGCTGTCGTCTGGAGGGGTCCGACCAAGATGGGAGTCAGCTAGACGGTGGGGTCATGGCTCTGAAAGCTGGTGAGGATGTACTCAGCCATCCCCCGAGCAACTGCTCGCCCCTCTGTCTCCAGGAGGTCCTGTATGCCGGCCTCCACGTCCTGTAGCCGCCTGGCGGTGGAGTCCAGTAGCTGGAGTGCGGCGCCAAATGGCAAAGGAGCCTCCAGCACCCAGATGGGGTTGGCTCCGAGTGCTTCTAGCAGAGGGTTCACCGCACCAACCCATCTTGTTAACCGGTCGATGCCGGCGCTCCGCTCCGCCAGGAGTCCCTCCACCTTGGCCTCCCTCTCCCGGAGGGCCGCCTCGCGCTCCTGGAGCCTCCGGGTCCCGACTGCCAGCTCCTCCTCCACGGCCTCTTCCCACTTCTGGAGCTCCTGGAGCCGGGCCACCTCCTCTGCTTCGCGGGCGGCCAGCCATTCTTCTCTCTTAGCTGCCGCCACCGCCAAATCTGTGAGGGCGGACTTTTCCACCTCGACCACTGCCGACGCCTTCTTGGCCTGAGCCGCCAGCTCTCGGGCGGTCCGCTCCCTGTCTGCCGCCGCCAACATCTTCTCCTCCATGGCGATATGCCGCTTAAGGGCTTCCGCTTCCCGCCACGTGGCCGCCTTCTCCCGTTGGAGCGCAGCCGCCTCCCGGTCGCGGGCCTGCTCCATCTCCTCCCGCGGGAGCTCGCGCCCCAGCACGAGCTTGGCACGCTCCTCGGCGTAGCGGGCGGAGATGGAGTTGATGCGGTCGCCCAGGCGGACCTCCTAGTCGGAGAGTCGGTGGCGCTCTGCCTCCAGCTTCTCCCACTCCCGGCGCATGCCAGCCTCCAGCTCCTGCTGAGCTTGGTGGCATTTGGCTAAGAGTCGGGGGAGAGGGATCTCTGCCGTGCTTGGGAGGAGGCACCTTCCCAGCACCACCACTGTTTCCTCCTCCTCCAGTACCGCCGCCTCTGCTCCCTCCGATGTCGCTGCCTCCGGTGCCGCCGCCTCCGCGGCCTCCAGAGCAGTGATCTCCGCCGCCCCTGCTGCCTCTGGCACTGCAGCCTCCGCCATGGCAGCAGCCCCTTCAGCTGCTGGCTCAGCTAGTGAGGACCCGGCCTCGACGTCCGGAGCTGCTGCCGCTGCCTCTGTCGCTGCAGCAGGTTTGGCGGCCTCCTTCTGGGGGGCAGCTTCGGGTCGTGGCGGAGAGGAGGCCTCCGGATCCGGACCCATGGGTCCGGAGGCTTCTGGAGCTGTTTCGGGCGGGGGTCCTGCTGGGGTCGGCCCAAAGGGTCCCGGCGCTGGCTGGGGGCCGGGTCCCCCAGTTGGAGCATCTGAAGATTGGGGCCTGCCGTACCACCAATATGGATAAGGACCAGAAATCAAGAGGGATAATGAAAAACCCTGACAAGACTACTTACGGGAAGTTGCACCATTCCCATCTGCCCCGAGCAGCTGGGGGGACCTTCTTCCCTTTCGAGGACCCCTCGGACCTCTGGTGTTGGTCTCCAGCTGCTGATGCTTCCGGTGGCAGGGGTGGGGCTTGCGACCTCTGCTCTATCGGCGACGGCGGTGGCGTCGCCGGCCACCATGTTGGCGGTGGTGGTGTAGGAGTCTGCTGCCTCGGAGGAGGCCGTCGCGTCTCCTCCGGTCTCCTCTCCGGCTATTGCTGTGGCGGGGGTGGTGGAGCTCCGCTCTGCTCCTCTACCCCCGCCGTCTTCTGGCGTTTGGGCGCCGGCTCCCCGACCAAGGAGCCGTCGCCGCACTGGAGCCTCCAGGATTTGCTCCATTCGGCTTGGCTGCTCCGTGCAGGTGCTGCCCCCTGAGCTTCGTCGCTCCTTTGGGCCGAGGCAGCACCCGCACTGTCCTTGTGCCGGTGCTCCGGCACCGGCAACTTCTCCTTCCCCTTCCCGCCGGGGGCCGGACCTCCGGGTCCCGGCTCCCCGGCACCTTCGCTGGTACGTTGCTGGCGGTCCGGTGTGGCGCCAGGGATCTGGAGCCCGCGGTTGGGGTCCCCTCCCAGTTGCCAGACCGCCAGGCCGCCCTCGTCCACGGTCGGCATCGACGCCAGGACTGATGACCGCAATGCCTGGTCCTCGCACAGGGCCTTGACCCCGCTCGGGAGGACCAAGGACTCTGGGATGAACACCTCGCCGGTCATCGCCCGGAGCGCCGCCTCTAGCTCGTCCTGGTGAAGTCGCCGCCTGGCCCGCGCGCGATCCTGCAGCAGTCATTTAGCCCCGTGTACACGTAGGCCATCCGGGACCGCTGCTGCAGGGGGGCGATTCGCCGCTTCAGGAAGTCCCCCAGCACCATCATGGAAGTCAGGCCGCTCCTTGCCAGCTTCTTGATCCGGTACAGCACCGGGTCAAGCTCCGCTGGTATTGTTGGCCTGGCCTTCCGGGTCGAGCTCCGCTGGTATTGTTGGCCTGGCCTTCCAGGTGCTCCGGTCGCTCTGGGGACCTTCCGTTGGCAGCTCCAGATTGTCGTGGGGATCGACTGCCGCGATGACCCAACCTTCGCGCCAGTCCTCCCACTTGGAGCTGGAGAAGGCGGCGATGTAGGAGCCCGCCATCCCGTGCCGGAGCTGGAAGTAATAAGCACCGATCTCGCTGCGCTTAGTCTTCCCGGTCCCGACCAGGGCGTATAAGTGTTTGAAGATGGTGGTGCAAGGGCACACCCCCACGAACATCTCCATAAAATGGGCGAAGACCGCCACGAGGAGGACGGAGTGGGGGGTGAGATGGTGAAGTTGGAGGCCGAACTCCTCCAGGAGCAGGAGGAAGAAGGAGGAGATCGGAGGAACCAACCCGCACATAATGTACGAGTTGAAAAGGACAAACTCCCCCGCGGCAAGGTCGCGGAGGGGGATTTTGCCGGCCCTGACCTTCCCGGCTTGTGCCGGCGCGATCCATCCCAGAAGGCGCCGCACTGAGTCCAACTAGCCCTGGCTCTGGAAGCAGCGCGGGAAAGGAAGCGAAGACATGGCGATGGCGGTGAGTTCGCTAGGGATGGATTGCAAGGGGCTGGGAAGAGAAGGAAGCTGAGCGCAAGGAAGTTGATCGCGAGAAGGGATGCGGAGACGAAGGGGCGCTGCGGCGTTTGTTGTTGGCAAGAGCGAAAAGGTAGCCGTTCCCTTCGGCGCATACTTTTTATGCAAAATGCTGTTGCCTTCTCGCGCCCGCGGTGACCGAGGAGAAGTCGAACGGTTGCCTGCACCAGGCACCTCCTCCCACACCCTATGACCGGTGGGCCCAGGCCCGCCGGTCATGGGTGCAGCCGCTGGAGGAAAGGAGGGAAAAGTAGAATCCGAACCGCCCAGGTCGCAGGACGGGCTCGAACAAGACAAGAATCTGAACCGCCTGACGCGCACGGCGCGGACGGGGGACGGGCCCATCGGGGTTCCCACTCTGCCGGAAAAAGACTTCCATGCCCTTTCCCGACGGGAACAAGCTGTCCACCCGGCGCGGTGCTGAGATCTGGCCCCACCTGCGGGTTCGTCCCTCTCCGAGGTGGGCCCGGGGGCCTCTGTCGGTACATACAGACAGGGGTACCTCCTGATAGGGTGTCCAGGCCCTTGGCGTCTCGCAATCCGTAATCTCCCCTTTTGCCTTCTGGGGGACGTGGCATACGGCCCGGGTCTGACAGCTGGGACCGTGGTCTCCGGACCCTCCCCGTGCTATTCCGGAACCGGGGCCCCCACGACCCCAGGAAGGCTGGAGAGCTCTCGGGTAGCCCCCGACCAGGGAGGTCCGGGGCCGCCACGTGTGATGGCCGGACCATCACAGGCCAGACCGCTCCGACCGGCCCCGGGGGGCCCGGACCCCCCTCCCCTCGGGAAGGGGTCCGGCGCCACCGCGTGCCGTCCTGCGGTGGGAGCGGGGCTGGCCCTGCCACATGCCTGCGGCTAAAGGCCCTTCGCGGGTCTCCAGCCCACCTACCAGCATTTAATGCGATAGCTGGGCCGGGCGCGCCCAAGTCAAAAAGAGCGGCCTGCTACTGACACACGGGGCAGGAAACCTGCCTGATCTGAAGGCGGCGCGTCGTATCACCGTGCATAGTGCGCGGGCGGCGTGCAGTCCTGTCACGGCGCTGCGCGCGTGCGTGATGATGGCCTGTAATGAACGAGCCAAGGCGTGCGCTGTAACAGTGCGCGCGCAATGGGTCAGCACTCTACCATCGCCTGACAGAAGGTCCCATCCCAACAGTGACAGCACGACTTCACTGTTGGGTGACGCGGATAGCGGTCACTGTGCAGGTATGGCTGCACACGACTGTATCCTGATTACAGATACGTACATCAACTTCCTGAATGAGAAGACTACGGAGAGGAGCTGGAGATGAAGATCTCCACATCTATCATAGAGCAGGCTCCTGTTGGCCGAGCTCACCTGTCGGGGCCCCGCACAGTGTAAGCACTCCCCTTGGACTATAAAAGGGAGAGTGTACTCGTTAGAAGGGGGGTTTTTTTACACACACGCGCGATCATGCGGCTCTCCGTTCAGGCTTGCATAGTCAATACAACACTAAAGTGGACATAGGGTATTACGCTCCGGCGGCCCGAACCACTCTAATTCCTTGCGTCCTTCCTGTGGTCATCCGCACATCGATCGAGCGCTCCTAAGTCTCCTCCAAACCCATCCTTAACTAGGATTAGGCGGGTGCTTACTGCCACCCTGCTGGAGATTTCCTCCGACAGTATGTCCTGCACTTTGGAAGTGCGTATAGTCCTGCAGTCGCTTGTGGTGGACCTGTCCACGAGTCGGAATGAAAGGCAAACGGTTGCTTCGGAACTATCGTTGGATGTTCCAAGCGTGTGAGTTAGGTTTACCTTGCAAGCTTAAATTCGATTCAGAATCATCCGCTTCTCACGAAGATTGAGACTGCTTGATCCCTTTATCACACAGAGTAACAAGAGCAACTATATGATGAGTAATGCTAATGGTTGATATAAAGAGCTCTACCTTGCTTGAGTAGATATAGGTGCTTATCTAGAATGGTTAATCAACTAGAACCTGAAAGCTAAAAGTTGAAATTAAGGATCTACTTTTGTTGCTTTTCAGCTGAAACTAAACCCAGAACCATTACAAGCCTTCATAAGTCAAGTTACATGGCTAAGTATACCATGAAACGGGTAAGCCTTGCTGAGTATTAGTATACTCAGCCTTACTAGTTTTATATTTTTCAGGTAAAGTCTTGAAGACCCTACTCTTCCCTAGCCTTGGCCCTGTGCTCTTCCAGATGGTTGGTCCATGGAATGGGATCCGTCCCTGACCAACACTGATGATCTTGAGTGATGTCGTGCCCAGGCTTAGCATGACATCCGTCTTGACGACGTGTTGCGTATCGTCGCGTATGTTTTCCGCTGCCAAAAACCATAATTTTAACCGTTTGTAATAATTTTTCCAAATTTGGAACTTCATACTACTTTTAGAAACTCTTGTAATGTAATTCCCTGTTATGTAAAATATGATGGTGACTGTATCTCTGGACTCACCTTCGTGTGAGGTAACCCTATTTGATCCTGTGTATCGGTGGTTTATCGGGACGTTACCCGACAGGCCAAGGGATTATACCGTTTGAAGCACGTTGGTGCCCTCAGGAGTGGACTCGCGTACTTGAGCCGGTATAATTCAGGTTGGTTCTGCCACAAGGATTAAGGTTTAAAGAACAAGTACTCATTGCCTTGTATATATTTTTATTTGGTGTTTCTACTTGGGTATGCCATATCCAGGCTTAAGGGCTAAGTAGTAGACACTACCCCAGGTGCAGCGACCCTGGAAGTAGCCATAGCTCCGAGTAGGAAACCATCCCACAAGTTAGATACGACCCGATCACGTGGGCCTAACCAATTAGGACAGAACGCGAGCATCGTCGCAGGATTGCCGTACATATGGCAGGGAGAAACGAAGCTACCCCGAGTGCAACAACTCTAGGTGTAGTCGAAATCACTCCTCATGTGAGCGCGTCCAACAAGTTAGGTATAAACCAATCGAGCGGATCGAATTTGTTGGGAAAGAACGCGAACACCGTCGCGCAGCTGCCGTGCCTCCGGCAAGGAGTCGAAATTGCCCCGAGTACAACGACTCTGGGCGTAGTCGACATAGCTCCTTATGCGAGCCCATCTAACAAGTTAGGTATAAACCAATTGAACGGATCGATCTTGTTGGGAAAGAACGTGAGCATCATCGCGCAGCTGCCATGCTTCTGGCAAGGAGTTGAAATTGCCCCAAGTGCAATGACTCTGGGCTTAGTCGACATAGCTCCTTATGCGAGCCCATCCAACAAGTTAGGTATAAACCAATCGAACGGATCGATCTTGTTGGGAAAGATGCGATCATCATCGCAAACGACCATCAAAGATCATGGCGACAAGTCAATAAAGCATGGACGTGGCTGTAGCCTCCGTCAAACTCGCGACAAGAAGTCGATGTATCATGAACGTGGCCGTAGCCTCCGTGAAACTCATGACAAGAAGTTGATTTATATAAAACATGCACGTGGCCGTAGCCTCCATATGTTCACAGAGAAATTTACAATCCAAATCTTGTGACACGTAGCCTCCAAATTGATTCGGAAGAAAAAGACCACCTGAGCGCCCGGAGATCAGCTATCTCCGAACATTTTCTTATGGGTAGAACTTGCGCAGGTTCTGAATGTTCCAAGAGTTTGGAACATCTTGGCCCTCGGGATATTGTAGTCGATAGACCCCGGTCTTGTAACCAGCTTGACGACGAACGGACCTTCCCACCTTGAGTTGAGCTTGTGTAGGCCGGACTCGTCTTGGATGTGACGTAGGACCAAGTCGCCTATGCTGAATGACCATTCCCTCACGTTGTGATCGCGATATCGCCGAGTCACATTGCGATCATGATATCGCCGAATCCCCTGCAGGTATCGGGCTGACTGAATAAGAGCAGTGCAGCGAGCCTCTTCGACAGAATCGAGCTCTAACTGCCTCGCTTTGTCCGCCTCGCCTCTTCATTATACATTTCAACCCGTGGGGATTTCCACATGATGTCGGCCGGTAAGATAGCTTCAGAGCCATAGACGAGGACAAACGGAGTTTGTCCTGTGGCTTTGGACGGCTGAGTCCGGAGCCCCCAGACACCATGCGGCAACTCGTGTATCCATTTTCCTCCTTTTTTGCTGTTTTCATCATATAGTCTTTTCTTGAGGCCCTCAATTATCATACCGTTCGCCCTTTCGACTTGACAATTGGCCCTTGGGTGTGCAACAGAGACATATTTGACCTCGATGCATGCATTTTCATAGAACTCCCACAACTGGTTAGCTGTAAAGTTTGATCCCAGGTCCGTGATGACGGTATTCGGGAAGCCGAAGCGATGCAAGATATCAAAGATGAAATCAACAACCCGATCTGGCGTGAGCTTGGCTATCGGCTTGTACTCGATCCACTTGGTAAACTTGTCGATAGCCACTAATACATGGGTAAAACCGCCTGGCGCTGTTGTGAAGGGTCCAATCATATCTAGGCTCTAGCAAGCAAACAGCCAAGATGGCGGTATGGTGATGAGACTGTGAGCCGGGACATGAGATTGCTTTCCAAAGAATTGGCAGTTTTGGTATCTCCGCACGAGGTCTTCAGCATCGGTCACTGCAGTGGGCCACCAGAAACCAGCTCTGTATGCTTTTCCCACCAGCGTTCTCGAAGCTGCGTGATTGCCACAAACGCCCTCATGTATCTCCCGCAATATGTCATAGCCGTCTTCTTTCATGACGCACTTCATGAGCACCTCTGATCGTGCGCCACGCCGATAAAGCTTGCTGTCGACTAGGACGAAACCCTTGCTTCTGCGCATGACACGAGCTGCCTCTGCACTTCTTGCGTCCACCCCTGCTGGAAGTTTTTGATCCCGGATGAAGTCGATGTAAGCCTCTCTCCAGTCCTCCCCAAGCATCATAACCTCCCGATCAGGCTGGTGAAGCCATTATCAGTGGTTACCTGAGGTGAGGACTTAATGGATGGCTGTTTTAGCTCCTGGACGAAAACTCCCGCTAGAACCTGTGCACGGGTGGATCCTAGCTTGGACAGTATGTCCACGCCAACGTTGTGTTCCTGTAACACATGATGAACCTCCAGGCCGAAAAATTTATTTTCCAGCTTGTGCACTTCATGTACATAAGCGTCCATCATCTCCTTGTTGCAGTCCCACTCTTTGTTGACTTGCTAAACGACAAGAAGAGAATTGCCATACATAAGTAGTCGCTTGATCCCTAGTGATATCACCAAACATAGCCCGTGAAGCAAGGCTTCATACTCGGCTTCATTATTGGATACCTCCCAAAGAATCTGAAGGACATACTTCAACTGTTCGCCCCGTGGAGAAATAAATAGGACTCCGGCGCCGCCGCCGTCGAGCTTGAGAGATCCATCGAAGTACATGGTCCAATGCTCTGGCTTGTCGACTGGAGTTGGAATTTAATTCTCTCTCCACTCAGCCATAAAATCCACTAGGGCTTGAGACTTAATTGCAGCGCATGGCTTGAAGTCGATAGACAAAGCCCCCAGTTCCACTACCCACTTTGATATACGCCCAGTGGCATCTTGATTATGAAGAATATCCGCCAAAGGGAAATCCATAATCACAGTGATCTTGTACTCATCGAAATAATGGCGCAACTTTCTTGAGGCAATCAGAATTGCATATAAAAGTTTCTGAACTGCCGGGTACCGTACCTTGGATTCAGAGAGTACCTCGCTGACGAAATATACAGGCCTCTGCACTCCAAATGCATGGCCTTTCTCACCTCGCTCGACTATAATAGCACTGCTGACAACATGAGTTGTTGCCGCAATATAGAGCAGTAGATCTTCCCCCGGCAGTGGTGCTATAAGGACCGGCGGAGAATGAACGTGATGTTTCGGATCTTGCAGGGCCCACTCAGCCTCCTCCGTCCATTGGAACTTATCTTGGCGTTTCAGGAGCTTGAAGAAGAGTAGTCCTCTCTCCCCAAGTTGGGAGATGAACCTGTGTAACGCCCGCGTTTTACCCTATTTAAATTACAGTACAAATCACTCGCTAAAAGTATCTTTTAAAAACCTTTTCGTTGTTAAGTTCGGATCAATCCTAAAACCCTCTACAGCCCGAGCTCTTAATCGCCCAAGACAATTCCCCGGCGTCTCGCCGTCTGACCCCCAAAAGATAATCGCCATCTTTTCTCTCTTCCTCGACCCGCGCGCCGTGCCGCGTGCTCAACCCCGCGCTCGCGACCGTCGCCGCGAATCCCGCCGACGCCGCACCCCCTCGCGCGTCGCGCCGCACGCTCACGATCGTCGCCGCGAATTTCGCCGACTCCCCCTCTTCCTTTTTCCTTTTCCCTATTCCTCTTTCCCCTTTCTCCTTTCTCTGTTCCTGTTTCCTGCTCCTCTCACCTCCCCTGCATACGCAGCACGGCACGAGCAGAGCTCAACGCCGGCCACCACCACCACCCCCCCCCCCCGCCCTTTGACGACGCCACAGGAACGGCCTAACCCGGCCCCTCCCCTGCGCACGCCGTGCACCCCAGGCCACCCCTCCCCGCTACACGCCACCACGCGCCTGCGCAGCGACGACCAACGCCACCGGCCGCCCTGCGCAGCGGCAACCCCGCCCCCACCACCATTACTGACCGCCCCGAGCTCGCCGACCTCCACCGCGCCATCTCCCCCCCCCCCTCGGCCTATAAGTACCCCCCCACGACGTGCCTCGCCGCCACCACAAACTCCACCGCAGCTCTAGCCCCTCTCCGCGGCCTTGCTCCACCGCCGCCGCCAGGACCTCCGCCCCGCCGCCCCTGGCCCTCGTGGGCAGCACG